>NW_018742334.1:32350-324184 GCF_001683475.1 Chenopodium quinoa
AGATTATATTAATTAATTAGAATTAAAAAAGACTTGTTTCCCTGTGGAGATCGACCCTACTTCCCTATCTACTTTAGTTAGAGGACTTAGGAATTATTTTGATTAGGGGATACGACTTTACCCTGTCAATCAGCAAGGTGATCCGCCTGTAGCTTGGATTTGACTATCATGTCATCAATGTACGCCTCTATATTCCTTCCTATCTGATTAATGAAGACTGTATTAATCATCCGTTGGAATGTAGCAGGCGCATTCTTCAAACCAAACGGCATCACCGTATAACAGAATAACCCCTGATCAGTGACGAAGGCCATCTTCTCTTGATCTTTTTTCCACAGGGGAATCTGATGGAAACCTGAGTAGGCGTCCATGAAACTCATCAAGGCATGACCGGCTGTAGAGTCGACCAGACTGTCGATCTTTGGAAGCGGGTAATTGTCCTTTGGACATGCCTTGTTCAAGTCAGTGTAATCAACACACATGCGCCAGGTACCATTCGGCTTCTTTACAAGAACAACATTCGCAACCCAATCCGGGAAGTTACATGGCGAATAAACCCAGCGTCTAACAGCTTTTTAACCTCGGAAGCTGCCGCCTGACTTCTTTCCTCACCGTGATTTCTTTTCTTTTGCCGGATGGGCTTCTTTTTAGGATTTACGGCGAGTTTGTGGACAGCAAGATCCGGGCTGATGCCAAGCATCTCTTCCACTTCAAAGGTAAAAATGTCTTTGAATTCTTTCAGCAGGAGGCGCAAATTTGCACCCAACTCTTTGAGAGCAGTCGTCCCCACCCTAACAGTTCGCTCCAGATGGGTATCATCCAGAGGAATATCAATGTGCTCTCCAGCCGGCTGGGGACGAAGATCATCCGACCGTTTCCCGGTCAGTGATTGCTATTTCTTCTCCTTCTTCACCTCCACCAGCTGATCAACTTTTCTTTTCTTTCCGGCTGCTGGTGGGGGTGAGTCAGGGTCCTTGACATCATCAAGGTTTATTAGCTCCTTCGGAGGACCGGCTGCAGCAACAGTCGGTTTGACGTCCGAGAGGTAACACTCCCTCGCCGTCTTCTGATCTCCGTAAAGAGAACCAACAGAGCCATCATCCCTTTCATACTTCAAAAGCATTAGAGCCGGGATGATGACGGCCTTGCACTCGTTTAGAGTGGGTCGGCCAAGAATTATGTTATAGGCGGTCAGCTCTTTAACCACCAAGAAACCGGACGACCATATGACGCCCTTGGCCCTTCTGCCCCAGCCGGATGGGTAAATCAATTTGACCGACTGGGTGGACGACTCCCCTCCAAAACCAACCAGAGGATGAGAGACCGCCTACATAGGCACTTGTAGCTGATGAGATCAGAAGAGCAACCGGTGTCTATCAAAATGCGACCAACTAGCTGATTGGCCACTTTGCTTTCGATGACGACTGGGTCGTCATGCGGTCGGCGGACCTTGCCCCGATCTTTCTCAGTGATGAGGAAATTCGGGAATACCCCGCTTGAGGATGCCTGTTCATCATCAACCGAGTGGATCATCTTCTTGAGATGACCCTTGGTGCCCCGAATGGTCGGGCCACCGCATGCGAATCCGCCTGCTATGGTGTAGACCGGATCCTTGTCGGTTTCCGAACTACTAGCCGGCTGGGCAGTCTTAGAGGACTGTCCCGGATTCGTCTTAGAAGCCGCTTTGGACTTCGAGACATAGGACTTGAGCAAGCCTTTGTCAGCTAGACGGTCCAACGACCGCTTGAGACTATAACAGTCGTTGGTGTCGTGGCCCACTTCCTTGTGGAAATGGCAGAATTTGTTCTTGTTTCGGGACTGGACGAAACTTTTTCATTGGATTCGGCTTCTCAAAGGTCAGCCGGTCCTTCACCTCTTTAAAGATGGTGCTACAGTCCTTGTTGAATTTGTACCGTGAGGCATACGGTTTGAATTCCTTCTTTTTCTTTTGGGACGGTTGGTCAGATTCTTCAACCGCCCAAACTTCCTTTCTTTTACTGCTCTCGCTAGATATTTTAGCCGGCTGAGAAGACCGACTCTCTTTCTTGTTAGACTTCTTTGAGTCCGACTGATGGTTGGACGAGCAGAGGTCGGTAGCTTGAATAAAGCTCTCTGCCTCCATCAACGCCGCTTGAAGGGTGAACACCCTCTTTCGGACAAGGTCGAACTTGAAATTTGACCCATCCTTCAGACCCTTGAAGAAGTCTGTGTAGGCGACCTCGTCAGTCAGCCCCTGGATTTGAATTCTAACCAGGTTGAACCGCCTGACGTAGGAGAGCAACCCTTCTCTATCTCCCTGCCGGATGGTGCTCAAGTCTAAGATTGTCTTTTTGGCAGGGATGTTCATCGAGAAGTTGGAGGCAAACAGGAAGGAAAGCTTCCTGAAGCTGTCAATGCACCCAGCCGGCAAGTTGCCAAACCATTGTTGGGCTATGCCTTCAATGTAGCCGGGAAGCACCGACACCACATGGCGTCCTCCAACCCCTGCATGTGCATAAGGTTGGTGTAAGCCATGAGGTGATCCTCCGGGTTGGTGGTACCATCATAAGCACCAACCAACACATTCTTAACCTTAGACGGTTGTGCCGCCTTGGTTATCTCCTTGGTGAACGCAGAAGTATGTTCACCAAGTTTGAGCAGACGGAGCTGCCAGTCCGACGGAGGGACGTTGTATGCCGCCTGACTCCCGAAGAGGGCATGCTGCATGAAATGAGGAGAATACTTCCCATATACCATAGGGGGTACATACGGGGCATTCCCTATCATCTGAGGTCCACACAGGACGGTATTATCGCCTGTGTAGCTCTCATGCAAGGATTTATCATTCCTTGCAGATGTATTCCGGAAGTTGTCTGGGAAGGTCAAAGTAGACGCCGACTCAGACAGCTGATGGCTCTTCCGGCGCTCGATAATTTCCTGAGCGTCGGGGATGGACTTCTTACTACCACCCGGCTGCTGCTGCCGGATGGGTTTCCTGGGACCCTTCTCTGGGAGAAGAATCTTTTACCAATCAAAAGCACCGGCTGCTTGTCCTTGACCGGCTTTCTCCTCTCAGCTTGAGGAGTCTTTCTTGCCGACTGACCCTTGTTTTTTTTGATCAAGTACTTGATCTCACCCTTGAAACTAGTCATGAATTTCATGAGTTCGTCTTTGGTGACGGGAGCTGATCCTCTGGCCGTCTGGGTTTCCCCTTCCGGCTGCTCAGGGGGCCTGCTAGGACCCGCCTGATCTGCGCGCCGTTCTAGTTGTTCCCTAGAACGGATGTATCGGTGTAGACCATTGTCTGAGGATCGTCAGAGTTTACCGAATGTATAACCAGTTGAAGATCATTAGGATTAGGAGGTGGTACAGACTCTTGAACCATCCTTGAGGTACTCTCCCCACAGACGGCGCCAAATGTTTTGGGTTTTTTCTAGTCCCTCGGGAGAGTTACAACACAAGGTTATGATTCGAATGCGCGCCTGTACCTGCAAAACCACGAAGACTCCGGATGGGTGGAGCTCCGCCTCCGACGATCAAGTTAGTACTTGAACAGGAAGGAAAAAGGTGCGGAAATTAAGGTGAGATCGTCTCGGATTCCGAGAAGATCAGGAGTTTTTCTCTGATTTCGAGAAAGTAGGTGATTTGTGAATAATTTGTGGATAATTTTTTGATGCCCCCAAGTTGGGGTAAATCTCCCTATTTATAGGGTCATTGGAAAGCGCACCAAATGATTAGGTCATTACCCTAATCATTAATGGGCTGCGCCGCATTGCGGATGCCTCAGGAATTGGGCCTGAAGGCCGTCATTTTTCTCCCAAGGTTTTGGGGTGACACGTGTCCAGTGATGATTGGCCCCATTGGGACCAATGAGGGTATGACACGTGTCGCCCATTGATTGGCCCACGTGGCAAGGGTAATTTTACCCAAAACAAGATGGGTGACATTTTATACCCGAATTTCTTTTATAAAAAAAAAAGCTTTTTGCGACCGTCTTTGACGGTCGCAGATTATGACATTTACGACCTTCTCTGTGATGGTCACAGATTATGACATTTACGATCGTCTTTGACGATCACAGATTATGACATTTACGACCGTCTCTTTGACGGTCGTAAATTATGAATATTACGACTGTCTTTGACGGTCGCAAACGATTAATTTTAATTCAGAAAATAATTTAATTGTTCAAACATCCTAGCGACCGTCTAAAAGGCTAAAAACGGCCGTAAAACGGTCACAAATTTGCGACCGTTGTCAAAGCAGTTGTAATATTGCGACCGCATAAAAAACGGTCGCAAATTTCATATTTTGCGACCGTTTTTTAAACGGTCGTAGAAAAAACGGTTGCAATTTAGCCGAATTTTAGTAGTGGAACTTCTTTCCCCTTTTACGGGGTAACACACTTCAATAGGGGTTTCAGAAAACCTGCCTTGAAGAGCTATCCTTTGTCTTATCTCGAAGCTTGCCGCTCGCTTTTTTCAGCACAGCCGCCACTTGGGTGAATCATGGAGGGTGCCGTTTGTAAGATACGCCCGGATGCTGTCTATCCAGGTGGAGCTTCGGCCTAGTACTCCAATGGGATTTTCTTCAGTAATACTTCTCTTTTCCATAACTTCCCAGAAGACTGATCGAGGCGTTTCATAGGAGGCGAATGACGCCAGCTTGGATAGAGCATCCGCCTGATTGTTGGAAGACCTGGGCACTTGACTTAAGTGAAATTCTTCAAGTGTCCCAGCTTCATCTTTGACCACCTACAAGAACTTAATCATGGCCGGATGAGTGGCCTCATAGTCGCCATTGTATTGGTGCACGACCAACTGTGAATCTGAGCAAGCGTCAATTTTTGTTGCCCCAGCCGCCTTGCAATACCGGATGCCTAGCAGGGCTTCATATTCGGCCTCATTATTTGAGACCTGGAACTTGAACCGCAGTGCATACTCGTACTTATCTCCTTCAGGAGATTGACAGATAATCCCTGCACCGCAGCCGTTTGTGGTGGAGCTCCCATCCACATACACTTTCCAAACCTGATCAGTGTTTTCCGGCGCAGCCGGCCTTGTCATTTCGACAATAAAGTCGGAGAATGCTTTCCCCTTTATTGCTTTCCTTGGTTCGTGATATGTCTATTTTATATAGTGTTTTACCTCCGTCCCTTAGTCATAATTAGTAGTGCTTTAGGCTCTTTAGAGCCACTTTTATTACTAATTGGTGTTTTCTAGTGTTTGCGTAGTTTTGGTTGACTTTTGTAGGGAATGCACTTTTGGAGCATTTTTCCTGGTTTTTATGGAGTGACTACGAGCATTGGAGGAGCACGACCATCTTTCGTAGCCCAAGATCGGTTAGAGTCATCAAACCGGTGATTAAGGGCTCGACTTATGTGAAGACGAGGCATTGGACCGAGTGATTAAAGCCCCAAGAGGATATTTAGTTTGGGCCGAAGTTACGAGCCCAAACAAGAAGTCCAAGTCGCCCAAAGTGTCACCGCTCGGTGCAAGGGTCATCGCCCGAAGGCGCGCCCGACCGGGCAGGGCAGAACTAATATCGCAACATTCCTTCGCCCGATCTAGTCCCCGAGAAAAAAGGCGGGCCCGATCGGGCGGTGCCATGCCCGATCGGGCGCATGTTTCTAGCTTAGTATTTATACGCTTTTGTTAAGTGTGTTTAGCATTTCTCTCTCTCTAACTTTTCTCTTTCTCTCTCCTCTTAAACCCTTAGTATTATTTTCTCTCTCTACAACTCTTGGTTTAATTCCATCTCTTGTTTCCTTTAACTTTGGTAACGATTTCTTCTCCTTTAATCTCAGTTATTTATTTTCTTTCTTTCACTATGACTTGTTTAATTGCTTTGTTTAATTTTGATTTAATTATGTGTGAGTAGTTCTCTTTCTAGGGTTATAGGGATCCATAAATTATATGAATGGGTAATTTATTATTGTTGATTGTCAATGCTTGATTAATTTCCTATTGATTGATTTAATGCTATGCGGCAAGATTTTATTTGTATGAGTTTAGCAATATTGATTCGAGATTCGAGATATGAGAATTAATATTTAGGCTTAGTTTCAATAGGCAGGTTAATTTATAAATGGTTAAGTCGAGATTCGAGAGATGAGATTTAATTCCGATAGATTAATTCTGTGATTGTAATACGTAGCGAAAGCCTTTTATGATCTGGTTAATTGATGCATTGATGATTGGCTATTATTGATTATTGATATTGCATGATATTTTCTTATTGAATTGTTTTAACGCTTTACAACCGAATTATGAATCGAGCAGATGTGATTTGCTTGTAAAAGTATAACGATATTGAATTGATGAATCGAGCAGATGTTAATTTGATATTAAAGGCTATTTTCAATAGGAACTTAGATCTAGTAAATTGCGAGAGCCTGTTAGATCTATGTTATTTATGCAATGTTAATTGTTGATTGTTACGTTTTACACTGAAGTATTATTTATTGGTGAACCTATGCCCTAGGTCTTTATTCATTGACTTTCTTTATTCTTACTCTTCCCTGCTTTTACTCTTCGTAGTATAGTTTTTCCTTCGATATAATATTTTGGTTACTTTAATAATTTAGATTATATTAATTAATTAGGAATAGAAATACTTGTTTCCCTGTGGATTCGACCCTACTTCCCTATCTATATTTATTTAGTGGTTTTATGAATTACTTTTAATTGAGTGATACGACTTTAGCCTGTCAGTTCGTAAGTGATTTCCAATCCTTGCATTTCAATCGCCCATTTGAGCATTCGTCCAGAAGACTCTAGGGTTGTAAGTGGCCACTTGATCGGTTGGTCTGTATAGACCACTACCGCATGCGCCAAGAAGTAAGGTTTTAACTTCTTGACAGCCATGTAAAGGGCGAGGCCAAATTTTTCAACCACGGGGTACCGAAGCTCTGCGTTTCTAAGAACATGGGCTACATGGCTGATGAAATATACCGGGAGCTGGATGCCGTCTCTTTCAGCTAAGAGAACAGTGCTGAGGGAATGATCTGAAACGGCTAGATACATGTAGAGCATCTCTTTAGGCAGAGGGCTAACCAGCCTTGGCAGAGAGTGCATATGTGCTTTTAACTTTTGGAAGGCCGCCTCAGCATCATCCCCCCATTCAAAGTTAGTCTTCTTCCTGTCTTCCTGATCGCATGGAAGAAATCGAGACACTTGTCGCCCGACCGACTGAGGAATCTTCCCAGAGTTGCCAGGCAACCTGTTAGCTTTTGAACTTCTTTGACAGTGCGAGGCGAATGCATGTCGATTACCGCCTTTATTTTTTTTAGGGTTTGCCTCTATCCCCCGTTGGTGAATCAGGAATCCGAGAAACTTCCCAGACTTAACACCAAAGACACACTTTTTTGGATTGAGCATGACTTTATGCCGCCTGAGTGTGGCGAATGTTTCTCAGAGATCAGCAAGGTGATCCGCCTGCTGCTTGGATTTGACTATCATGTCATCAATATACGCCTCTACGTTCTTCCCAATCTGATTAATGAAGAACGTATTAATCATTCGTTGGAAAGTAGCAGGCGCATTGTTCTTCAAGCCAAACGCCATCTCGTTATAACAGAATAAACCTTGATCAGTGACGAATGCCGTCTTTTCTTGATCCTTTTTCCATAGGGGAATCTGATGAAAGCTTGAGTAGGCATCCATAAAACTCATCAGGGCATGTCCGGCTGTAGAATCGACCTGACTGTCGATCTTTGGAAGTGGATAATTATCCTTTGGACATGCTATGTTTAAGTCAGTGTAGTCAACACACATGCGCCAGGTACCATTCGGCTTCTTTACTAGCATAACGTTTGCAACCCAATCAGGGAAGTTACATGGCCGAATGAACCCAACGTCTAACAACTTTTTAACCTCGGCGGCTGCCGCCTGACTTCTTTCCTCGCCATGGTTTCTTTTCTTTTGTCGAATGGGCTTCTTTTTAGGATCCACGGGGAGTTTTTGGACAGCAGATCCGGGCTGATGCCTGTCATCTCTTCCACTTCAAAGGCAAAAATGTCTTTGAATTCTTTAAGTAATTGGAGCAAGCTTGCCCCCAACTTAGCAAAAGCAACCGTCCCCACCTTAACAGTCCGCTCTGGTCGACCGTCGTCCAGAGGGATATCAATGTGCTCTCCAGTAGGCTGGGGACGGAGGTCGTCTGATTGTTTCCCGGTCAGTGATTGTTATTGCTTTTCTTTTTTGTCCACCACTAGCTGATCAATCTTTCTTTTCTTGGCGGCTGGTGGGGCCGGAAGTTCATCCTTGATTGTATCAAGGTCAATTGGTTCTTTGCCCAGGCCGGCTGCAGTTGCCGCGGGCTTTACGTCCGAGAGATAGCACTCTCGGGCCGTCTTCTTGTCCCCGTTTAGGGAACCAACAATTCCATCATCTTTCTCATACTTGACTAGCATGAGAGCGGAGATGATGATGGCCTTGCACTCGTTAAGAGTGGGTCGGCCAAGAATGAGATTGTAGGCGGTTAACTCTTCAACCACTAGAAAACGGATGGTCATGTGCCGACCGCTTTCTTTCTCTCCCAGGCGAACGGGTAAGTCAATCCGTCCGACTGGGTGCACAAGTCCTCCCCCAAACCCAACAAGGGTATGGGAGACCTTCATCATGCTATCCGGCTTGTATTTCAGGTTGGATAGACATTTGAGGCTGATGAGGTCTGAGGAGCTTCCTGTGTCGATAAGTATTCGACCAACCAATTGGTTGGCCACTTTGCATCAATGACCACAGGATCATCATGCGGCCGACGGACTTTGCCTCGGTCCTTTTCGGTGATGATGACTTCGGGGAAGGCGGATGTGCTTACCGCATGTCCCTCTTCAATAGAATTGACCATCTTTCTCAGATGGTCTTTGGTGCCCCGAATGGTCGGGCCACCTCCGGCAAATCCTCCGGCTATTGTGTAGACCGGATCCTCATTGGTCTCGGAACTACCAGTCGGTTGGGGAGTCTTTTTTTCTAGACTGCCCCGGATTCGCCTTGGAAGTCACATAGGACTTCAGCGCCCCTTTGTCGGCCAGACGGTCAAGCGTCCGCTTGAGGCTGAAACAGTCGTTGGTGTCATGGCCGACATCCTCATGGTAATGGCAGTGCTTGTTTTTGTTCCGATTTTCAGCGGAACCTTTCATAGGAGTCGGCTTCTCGAGAGTCAGCTTTTCCTTTATCTCCATGAGGATAGAGTAGCTTCCCTTGTGGAACTCGTACTTTGGAACGTACGACTTCCACTCTTTCTTCTTCTTCTGGGCCGGCTGATCGGAGTTATCAACTGCCCATATCTGTTTTTTCTTTTTGCTCTCTTCATGTAATACCCCTTATTTTTATACGTATTTTATTTAAAATATGTATTTTATAAAGGTATTTAAATAAATTTAATATTTTAATTATGGTATTTTAACTACTTATTCCATATACGTTGGAAATTTTTTTATAAAAGGAAAGTTTATTTATTTTGTTTTATTTTATAAAAGTTGGGGTTTTATTTTAAGAAAGTATGGTTTTAGCAAATTTTATTAGGAAAGGGATTAGGAAAATTAAAAGAGGAAAGTTTAGGGGAAAAAGGGTTGTAGAGAAGGGGTATAAATATCCCTCTTATGAGGAAAATCAACTTTGCCCGGAGTGGAGAAAACTTAAGGTAAACTTCTCTCCCTTTTCTCCTTATTTTCTTCTTTCTTTTTTTCCTTCTTCCCCTTCCCTGTTTTGTTTCGGACCACCACCGCCGCCGGCAACCACCACCCGCCGATCACCAGCCACCCAGCCAGCAGCAGCGGCGACCACCAACGCTGGCAGCAGCCGGCAGTGGCGCCCTCTGCTGTCGGCAGCCACCTCCTTCGAAAAAAAAAAACTTTAAAAATCCAATCTTTCTTGCTCTAATTTAATCTATGCTTTAATCTAATTGTAATTTATGAGTTTTGGGATTTAATTTTGATGTTTGATTATAATAATTATGTTAATTAATTTTCAGATTTGGTTTTTTATTAAAAAGCCCCAATTTTTGAAAACCCTAGGTTCTTGATTTATGAATTATTGAAGGATTATGATGTATATTGGTTTAGATCTTTGATTCAAGTGTTTTAAGGCTTAATTATAGCAAGTTTTAATTACAATAAAGTGTTGGAATTTTATGTAGAGCACTTAATATTAAGTTTCTTGAAGGAATTTTAGTTACCCATTAATTGAGACTTAAGTATGAAGTTTTAAATATAATTTCAACTTATTTTAATTAAATTATGAGGGGTTTTATAATAGTATATATTGCTGGAAATTTGTTTAGAGTGGATTTTAATACTCTATTATGATTTTAATGTGTAGGAGACTTCGAAATAAGCACTTTATATTAGTCGTGGCGATTTTAAGATCGTACTCAAGGTACGTTCGCGTACTTAGCATATTTTGGTGATGTAGTATCATGCCAGGCTTGTTTTCAATCAATTACAAGTAGTATCATGCTAAGGTTTATTATGGAATTGTGAATTATTGGTGTTGATGATTGAATTGTGAAGCATGAATTATTTGTGATGGTTTATGGATTGGAAAATTATATTTTTTGCATGATTATATGGACTACACTTTTATTTATGGCATGTTAGAATGCATGTTTAATTAAACTATATGTTTAATTTGGTTTAGAATATTGAGAAGGATTTTTGTTATGGTTCATATAATTTTTATTGATGCTTTAAGCATCGGAAAGGAGCTATATAAGTGTCTATGTACACGAGGAATAAATTGTATGTTGGTGCCTTGTGCACTTAAGGTGTTTTTAACACCGAGGGATAGGATTTGTGGCGCTTTATGCGTTTAAGGTGTCTTTGACACTGAGGTAGATTTAAAAAGGGTTGAACATTAAATATTATGTGGTCACTAATTATTCAAGAATTAAATTGGTATGTTTGGCTGATTGAATAATTATTATTGATTGATTTATTATGCTTTGAGAGTCATCACCAAGTCCAATAATATGTAAATAACGTAAATTGAAAGAGATTACACACCAAAACTCTTGGAACATATATACCTTGAGTGTGAACATATGGGGGGAGTTATGTGACTTTATATTTAATCATAACTTCTAACGGAGTACAGGACGTTGTACATTCCTTTATATTATTATTATGCGCTGGAATTCCGCCACCTTTGAGTGGTTTTGTCGCTGGCATGGTTAGCTCCCGTGTCAGTTAACCTCTATTTATTTGGGGGAGGTAGAGTTGGAAACCCATTCGATGCGTAATCAACGCTAAATAAATTATTTAGTGGCTAGTTTAAGAGTCTTATTGAATGTTGTGTGTGCTTGTTCACAGGTGCATTGAGGTAAGTGTATGTTGATAGGTGAAAGCATGTTAGTGTGTTTAGTTACGCTTATGTACTCAGCTTTGCTGATTGTGTGTGTTTGTGTGTTTTGGCCATGTCTTTATCTTGGCCCTATGATGACCCCTTTTTAATGGAGAGTAGTGGGGACAAGTAGAGATAAACTTTTCAGGTATTGAAGCATATTCATGACGGGGCATGAGTGGAAAGTGAATCATGCTAGTTTCCATTAGTTTACGATGTGTTTTATGCTTTATTTATTTATGATATATTTTGTATGGACTAACGCAAAGGGTTGGTTTTGGACCGGTTTTGAATAAAGGCCTTTGATGGTTCCAAGTTGTAGTTTAATTTTATTTGACTTCGTTTGTTTTGGTTTTAAACTTTACTTTCATTTGGTTGACTTTTAAGTTGACTTGTTTGAACGGTCTTTGATTTTAAGTCTTCCGCTGTGTATCTTTGATAATTGCCTTAGCCGTTTTCACGGTGGCGGTAATGTCTTAGATATTCCTAAATCGTATTTTAAAGAGTAAGATAGGTATTTAAAGGAAAGGAATTTCTAGGGTGTTACACTTCAGGCTTTGGAGACGGCTGAGCAGGCCGACTCTCCTTCTGTCGGTCAGACTTATTTGAGTCCGACTGCTTGTTGGAAGAGCAGAGTTTGGTCGCCTATATATGGGCTTCCGCCTCCCGTAGAGCTCCTTGGAAGGTGAAAATTTGCTTGCGGACGAGTTCATACTTGAAAGTTGACCCGTCCTTCATACCTTTAAAAAAGTTTGTATAGGCGACCTCATCAGACAGTCCATGGATTTGGATTCTCACTAGATTGAACCGCCTAACTTAGAAACTCAATCCTTCTCTATCTCCCTGCTGCACATTGTCTAAATCAAGGCTCGTTTTCTTTCCAGGGATGTTCATAGAGAAGTTAGAAGCAAACAAGAACGCAAGCGTCTTGAAGCTATTAATACAACCAGCCGGAAAATTGCCAAACCACTGTTAGGTTATGCCTTTCAGGGTAGCTGGGAAACAATGACACCATGCGACATCATCCAACCCCTGCAAGTACATGAGGTGGGTGTATGTCAGAAGGTGGTCTTCAGGGTTGGAGGTCCCATCATAGGTTCCAACCAACACATTTTTAACCTTGGCCGGCTGTTCAGCCTCGGCTATTTCCCTGGATAAAGCCGAGGGCTGGTCCCCAAGGTTTTGTAGCTGGAGCTGCCAGTTCATAGGCTGATAATTATATGTCGCTTGTCCCCCGAAGAAGGCAAGCTGGATATAGGGTAAAGCAGGCGATCGGTACGGTGGTTGTGCCATGTACTGATCCGAGTTGATTGCATGGGGTCCCTTCTGGATGAGGGGGCCACTAGACGGGGTCCCATGTACAGATTGCGAATGCCTCACAAAGGTATTCTGAAAACTATCATGATACGTCGACGTGGATGCCGACTTTGACTGTAGCTGGGTTTTCTTTAGCTCGATGTAATGTCGAGCATCAGAAAAGGTCTTCTTGCTACCATCCGGCTGTATGTGTATGATGGGTTTTCTTGTCATTGTTTCTGGGAAACGAAGTCTTGAGGGGTCGATCTGGGATCGAGCCTTCTCTTTTGAAGCGGGGTGAGGAGTCGGCTGATGGTCCCTGACCGACTTCTGCTTTCCAGACTGAGCTGGTTTCTTGGCCGACTGCTCCTTTCTTGGAGTAGTCGACCGCTTGGTGATCAAACTTTTGATTTCACCCTTGAAGCTGCTCATGAATTTCATGAGTTCATCTCGGGTGACCGGGGCTGTTCCACCCACCTGGGCTGTATCAGCCGACTGCCCTGAGGGCGTAATTGATTGTCCAGGGGGCCTGCTAGAACCCGCCTGGTTAGAATTGCGCTCCCGCTTGTCTCAATGGTGGATGCACCTCGAGATGAGAGACCCGTCACGGGCCGTATAGGTTTCGATGTCTCTATCGTCACCAGAATCATGGTTCGTCTAGACCACTATGTCCTCCAGAGTCCGATTGGTCTCTGGAGGGTGATTGGTCTCTAGAGGCGACACAAGTAATTCTTGTGAAGCCATCTTAGAGGTACTCTCCCCAAAGACGGCGCCAAATGTTTCGGGTGTTTTTATGTCCATTGGGAGTTACAACTCAAAGACTGGTCTCAGCAAGGACGCTTGTACCTGCAAAACAAACGGAACTCCGAGTGGTCGGAGGTTCGCCTCCGAAGATTAAGTTAGTACGGAATCGGAGTAAAACGGACGGAAAGTAAGTTATCTGCTCGGATTCCGAGCTCAGGTGTTGTCTATTTCTTGAGAGTGACAGATCAGTAATGATTAAAACGTGCCCCAATAAATAGGGGAATGTCCCTATTTATAGGGTCCTTGGGATGTGTGCCCTTCCTAGGGTTTGATGACCTAGGATTAGGGCACGCCGTTTTTTACGGGCCCCTTGGGATTTGGGCCTTGAAGGCCGCCATTCCCAGGGGGCGATATCTGCGCGACAAGTGTCACCATCTGGAAGGTCCACTTGGGCGCCCCTTCTAGTGACACGTGTATAAAATACCCAAATCAGTCATGATATCTACAACGAACTTTGCACAGCACACTTTGGACCAGGTATGCTTCTTTATATGAACCATTATTCATTTATTCGGATGTAGTTCATTTATAAGCTTGCCTATGTTGGAGTACATTACAAAGAAAAAATGCTTGTATTCAATTCTGCTGTTGTCAATTTTGAAAACAGATAAAATGTCAGAGTCACTATTGTAGAAACTTCTGTAATAATTGTCTGCTCAAATAATTTTCTATTTATGTTACTTATTGTTTGCTTCTGAGCTATATTTGTACATGAAGCCTTTTTGAGCAGTATTTGTTTCTTAAATCGTATATTGCAGGTGGAGCCAATTCGTAACCTGTTTGCTTCTCTTTTCCTTTCCAGCATTGGAATGCTGATACGTGTGCAATTTTGACAAATTAGAAAGAATAGAATAGAATAGCTTGATTTCTCATTAAGCATAGCCCCAAATATATATAACATTACATACTTTCCTTAACCTAGAATCATAAGATCTCCTAGAATATTAAGGAATACACAAGATAATATTAGGGAATAAATATATTCCTAAAATATAATATATGATATATCTCAATACCCCCCTCAAGTTGGAGCATGCGGATCAAAGATGCCCAACTTGGAAAGAAGATAATCAAACTGTGACTTTCCGAGAGCTTTAGTGAAGATATCAGCTAATTGTTCCTTTGTGGAAACATGAGATGGAGAAATTAATCCTTCATTAATAGCATCACGAACGAAGTGACAATCAACCTCAATGTGCTTCGTTCATTCATGAAAAACTGGATTCTTTGCGATGTGCAAAGCAGACTGACTATCGCAAAATAATTTGATTGCCTTTGGATGTTGGACACCCATACTTAACAACAAGGCCTTAAGACATTTAAGCTCGCATGTGGCTCCTGACATGGACCTATATTCGGCCTCAGACAAAGAGAAAGAAACTGTGGGTTGCTTTTTCGTTTTCCATGAAATAGGAGACTTGCCAAGAAACACTAGCCAACCTGTGAGAGAACGCCGAGTTAAAGGACAAGAAGCCCAATCGGAGTCACACCACCCCTCCAAACTCAAGTCACTAAAAGAACTCAAGAGAATACCCTGACCCAGAGTGCCTTTCAAATATCGTACCACCCTCAAAGTGGCCTCCCAATGCTCCGTACGAGGAGTCTGCATAAATTGAGACTGTATATGAACAGAATAAGCAAGATCAGGCCGAGTGACAGCAAGGTATATCAATCGGCCTACTAGCCTCCGATACGACTCAGGATCCAGCAGAAAATCACCAGTAGCCGTACCCAATTTGAGATTTTTCTCCATAGGAAATCCGCTAGTCTTAGCACCCAACAACCCCGCTTCAGAATTAATATCTAATGTATATTTACGTTGACATAGAAACAAACCTGCAGAGCTACGAGCAACTTCGATGCCTAAAAAATATTTCAAAGGACCAAGGTCCTTCATCTTAAAACAGTCACTGAGATAGGCTTTAAAAACAGTAAGAGCAGCGGAATCATTCCCATAAATAATGACATCATCAACATAAACCAAGACGTTAATTTGAACAGTAGCCTTATTATATGTAAATAAAGAATAATCAGAGTAAGATTGTCGAAAACCATATTGTTTTAAAGCCTTGGTAAGTTTGGCAAACCAACATCTGGGAGCTTGTTTCAAGCCATATAAAGACTTACGCAATCTGCACACCAAGTTAGGATCCGAACTTTCAAACCCGGGAGGGAGTTTCATATTAACTTCCTCAGCAAGATCTCCATGTAAGAAGGCATTATGTACATCCATCTGATGAAGCTCCCAATTCTTGGAAGCAGCAATAGCAAGGAATGTACGAATTGTTGTCATTTTGGCCACCGGAGCAAAGGTCTCATCATAATCAATACCTGCTTTCTGATAATTGCCAAACACAACCAAGCGAGATTTGAGGCGTTCTACCTCACCATTAGACAAAAATTTGGTCTTTTAGACCCATTGACTCCCTAGAGCCCTCTTTCCCGGGGGAAGAGGCTCTAAGGTCCATGTTCCATTATCTTCGAGTGCCCGAATTTCTTCCTTCATAGACTTGCGCCACCCATCATACTTCATAGCTTCTCTAAAAGATGTCAGATCCTTAGTTTGAACCACAGCTGCAATAAATTTATGATATTTAATAGAAAATGTGTTACAATTTATATAATGTGCTAAGGGATATGGAGTACCTGGAGACTGATTGGAAGTAGGAGACAGACTTTTAGCAACAACCGTGTGTGTAACAAAATCACGGAGCAAAACCGAGGGATATTTATCCCGAAAACCACGACCCAACTCACGTGTAGCTTGCTGAACTGTAGAATCTGCCTGAGAAAGGGGCTGCCCGGACTGATCCGTGGCAATTTCTGTAACCGGGGAGTGCTGCCCGGACTGCAGGGACTGGGGAGGAGCTGCCTCACCCAACTGCTGCTACTGCTAGTCTGTGGCAGGCTGGTGAGGAGCTGCCTCGCCCAGCTGCTGCTACTAATCAGTGGCAGACCCTGGGGCAGGGGACTCCGCAACCCCCCTACGGCCTGCAGCCATATGCTGCGGGTGGGTTGCGGAGTGGGCTGATTCCCCCCCTTTCTGCGTATCAGTCATTACCTCACTTTCGAGGCCTTCATTCGCAACATACCCCTAATCAAAATCATCAAAATCCACATGTATGTCTTCGCTCGTATCACATAAATTTGCATCAATGTTTACATCATCTGGGTTACCAAAGGGAAACATATCTTCAACAAACTTGACATCACGAGAGACAAAAAATTCCTTTGTTTCAAGATCAAAAAGATTCCATCCTTTCTTACCAAACAGATACCCCATGAAAACACATTTACGACTCTTACTAGCAAACTTATCTCCCCTAGTTTTTTTATTGTGGGAAAAACACAAGCAACCAAAGGTTCTAATAGCATCAAATGAGGGTTGTTTATTGAAAAGGATTTAAAAAGGGGTTTTATTTTGTAGAATAGGAGTAGGAGTTCGATTAATCAAATGAGCCGCAGCTAAAACACACTCTCCCCAAAAATAAATAGGTAGTTTGGCTTGAAATCGTAAAGCTCTAGCAACATTAAGAATGTGTTTATGTTTTCTTTCAACCCTCCCGTTTTGTTGAGGAGTCCCTACACATGAGGTTTGAAAAAGAATAGTGGCAACGAAATAATCACGCAAACAATTAAATTCTGTTCCATTATCACTTTGCACAATTTTAATTGTTTGATTAAATTGTCTATCGACCATAGCCACAAATGCCATAAACATCTTAAACACTTTCGTCTTATCAATCAATAAATAAATCTAAACGGCTCTTGAATAATCATCAACAATAGTAAAAAAATAACGAGCTCCACACGACAAAACATGTGTATATGGACCCCATAAATCACAATGTATTTTTTCAAATATTCTAGAAGTTTTAGTATCACTCAAAGGAAGTTTGTCTCGAGGATGTTGAGCACGAAAACATACTTCACATCCTTTTGCTAAACTACAATTATTATTGCTAATGTGAGGAAGCAACTTAACTACTCTCTCCGAAGGATGCCCCATTCTTCTGTGCCAGAGCTCCAATTCTGATGACGCTTCAACCACAGACACACGTTGCACCACATCCGGTTTTCTAAAATAATAAAGTCCGTCCCGCCTAAGACCTATTCCAATCAGCTCCTTCAGTCGGTCCCATATAGCATACATATATGAGTTAAATTGAACAACAACATTAAATTGATCACTGAATTGAGTAACTGAAATTAAATTGCAAGTGAGATTAGGCACAAATAAAACTCCAGTGATAGTGATTTTGTCGGACAACCGAACGGATCCTTCCAAAGTTGCTAATACCCTTTCTCCATTTGGTAAGCCAACGAGACATTCTATAGTATGAGTATCAAACAACCAAGATTTGTTACCGGTAACGTGATGAGTCGCTCCGGTATCAATAATCCAACAAGAATCATAAAACTTACCACTTAGACAATTTTCAGGAATATGAGTGTTACCCACAAATCCTGAAAGAGCCTTTCATTGCTCGGTTGTAGAGGCTTGGCCCAAGGAAGAGGCCTCTGCCGTTGCTGCATTCGCTCGCACCCCCCCCCCCCCCTTTGCCTTGACTAGCCGAGGCATCTTGCTGCCATGACCATCTTGCAGGATAGCCTATCACCTCATAACATTTTGGATCGTGGCCTTTCTTTTTACAATGAGGATAAGGAGTTCGAAACCAACAACGCGATAAATCATGCCCCGACTTTTTACAGTGAGAACAAGTTGAAGAGCCACGATTGCTATTGCTAGTAGAGGAAGCGCGCATAGCAAATCCAACAACCTCCAAAGATTTTGCCTCGGATTCCTGGCGGGCAGTACGAACCCTCTCTTCTTGTACCACCAATTGATATGCTCTTTCCAAACTAGGCAGAGGATCTTGAGATAAGATGTTTGTTCGGAGCGAAGATTAATTAGCAGGATACAGCCCCATCAAAAAATCGTGAAGACGGGATTGCTCCCTTCATTGTTCATGAAGCCGACCTGCCACACAAGAAGAACATCACGTACAAGAGATTAAAGGCTCATGATGGTCGAGTTCGTGCCATATAGTGTAATTTCCCGTAATAAACAGAGACAGACATCGACTTGGGCTGCTCACACTTGGCAAGCGAAGACCGAAGTTGCTAAAAACAAGGGCCATTGGTTTGAGCGTAGCGCTGCTTGAGATGATCCCAAAAGGACTTAACTTCTCTGAATTTCGAAAGTTAGGATTTAACCTCTGGATCAATAGTATTAGACAACCAAGAAATTAGCATTGCATTGAGAGCAGTCCAGTCAGACTTGGTATAGAGAGGTTGTGGCGTGGTAATTGTCCCATCGAGGAACTCGAATTTTCTTCTGGCCTCCACGGCAGTCTGTATATCGGCGACCCATTCATCATAGTTGTCTCCTTTAAGCCGAGTAGGTGTAATGTAATCGCCGAGACGATCTTGAGGACCAAAATAATAGGGGGAATTCGGTTCTATTTTAGTTGGTGGTGGCGGTGGTGGTGATGTATCATCACCGGCCATCGTTGATTATGGAGGAAAAAAAATTAACCTGCTCTTGATACCATGACAAATTAAAAAGAATAGAATAGAATAGCTTGATTTCTCATTAAGCATAGCCCTAAATATATATAGCATTACATACTTTCCTTAACTTAGAATCATAAGATCTCCTAGAATATTAAGGAATACACAAGATAATATTAGGGAAAAAATATCTTACTAAAATATAATATAAGATATATCTCAATAAATTTCTTTGGCTTCATGTGGATATATTGGTTGCATCAATTATTTTGGTTGTGGTGTTTAAGACATTTGTTACGGTTGTGATAACTAAGGCTTTTGGTTATAGTATCAGGACATTTCTTCTGGTAAGTATAGCTTCTGAAGTTATTTTATTATAAAGGTAGAGAGCTTGCACAAAATTTACTTATGTTGAAATGACACAAACAAGTTGGATTGTCACTTGCTCAATTGGAGAATTCGCTTTTTTTCTTCTAAGCCGTGCTTCAAATCTTCACCTTATCGAGGTATTCTCTTTTTAAAAAAAACATAATGTTTGTTTTTGTTTTGCATCATATATTCATATCTTGAAAATCAGCTTGCTTGGCTATTTTGGGACATGTGGCTGGAAACTGGTAATGGATGTTTAATCTGTTTTTTGTTCTCTATTATGAGAATCCCTAGCATAAGTTTGGTGTTTATCTAGAGTATATTCAAAATGATGCCAATGTGGTTGATATACAATTATTCTTGTTAAGGTTGGGGCATTCCTTGTTTTCTGCAAAATCTTTTCCATCTTTCAAAATTATTTTCTATATAAATAAAAAAAGCTTTCGCTGTATCTGTTTCCTTGATTGTTTGGGAAAATCAAGGGAGCACAATCACAGTGCTATGTGTTTCCTTATATTCCTTTTTGAAATGTGGTGGATATCTCTAGTACAATGCTGACACCAAGAACGGTTAGAAGTATTCCAAATTTGTGAAAGGTCTTTCTAGAATTGAGCTCCATCCTGTGTTTGTTCTTAATTTACGAATGATCCTGCTTTTTTATCATTAAGTTTTTCTTAAGTGGCCAACTCGTTTATCGTAATGAATTACCAAGCCCTTGCAGCAATAATCTATTTTGTGCATGTTTTGTCTGATTACTCTAATAGCATGCTTAATTTAATCTGGAATTCTGAATTCCGAGCTTTGTTCAGTGCTGCATTACCTCTTTTGCTTGGTGTGGTATTTTCTGGAGTGCTACGTACTTGTAGTTTCTGCTAGGCTACATTGGTAGAGATAATAAAGCTAAAAGCTGGATGCATGTCTGTACGGGAGGATACCGGTAAGATGTGTTAATTAGACGGTAATACTATATTATGCCTCTAAGCATCTATTAACTAGCATGTCAGCTCAACTTCCATAACGGCCTTCCTCTCGGCCACGTGGAGAGCTACTCTGGACCACGTAGGAGCCTGCTGCCTACAAGGTCGGTTTGCCACCTATCATTATAGGTGGCACCAGCTTGGTTGTTGTAGGGAATATTTCAAGCATCATAACCCCAAGCTTGAACCCCACTGTGATCATACATTTAAGTATGGTGGCGTCCAAAGGGAAGGAAAAGAGAGCAAAAGAGTCGCCAACAAGTTTTAGGAACTTGTAAACCGTTCACGAGGTGAAGGTTACATCCCTTAACGATCCATGAGATCGTCAACTCCATAAGATCTTGAACCAAATAGGGTTCGGGGATGAGGGTACGAATCCAATCTACAAAAGAAAGGACCCGCCCTATAAAATAGGCCTCTACTTTATTCTACTCGTATTCATGTGCGCTTTTTGACTAACATGCAAACATTAGGTTTAGTCCTAAACCTGTTTAATCTATGTTGGTTGAATATTAATGCACAAATAAATATATTATTGGCGATCACTTGAATTAAAATCACATTAGCCTAAACCAAATTATTAATTATCTTATTAAGCATGATTTCAAGTACAAATTCCCTTTAAAACATACGTAAAAGGCGTGATCAAGCAATAGCAATAGTATATAAATAATATCAAGCAACATAATAATAATCATGATCATAATAATAATAAGGCATAATAAAGCTTAAATATAATAGCAAGATCCTAGGCATGATACTAACAAGATTAATAACAAATCCTAGCATGTCACTAAACATCAAAAATCAAAGCTTTAAACCTAGCATGATACTAACATGATAACATGATATTAGAAAAGAGTAAAAGGCACCCTAAACGTGATACTAGAAAGCAATAAATAACATCCTAACATGATACTAGGAACAAATCTAAACATGCTTTCTACATTGAAATTAAATAGGGAGTTAGCTATTTACTTACTTCGAATCCTCGTACCTCTTTCTTTCACGTCTAGGGCGAAGACAACTTCGAACTTGGCTAGGTGCTTCTAGATCTCGTGTATGCGGCATTGTGTTTATAAAAAAGGGTTGGTTTAGAAAGAGAGAGAGAATATCAAGTAAGCCTTGATGAGAGTTGATGATTGAAAAACGGAGGTCGAGGACCCTATTTATAAGAAAAATAGTCCGGAAAAGCATAAAATTTGATAAGGGATAAAACTACACGTTGTCGCCGCAAATCCACTCTGTCGCGAGGCGACAAACTTGTCGTTTGGCGACAGCCTAGCTTTTACGCGCTTTCCACGCGGAATCCGATCTTTAACCAAATTTGATCTACAGAATCCGTACAGAAGCTAAAATCGTACAATTAAAATAATAATAATATTTTATTCCAAATAAAAATCCATCATAATATAATCATTAATCCTAACTCTATTAGAATTTAAAAGAACCTTCTAGAGAATTCTAGAAAATTATAATTAATCCTAATAATTTTAGGAATAACGATTAATATTGGGCCCTCCTGTAGATCATTGGGCCGCATGTAAAGAACTAACCGGGCCTAAATTAGTATTTTATCCATAACTTCCTCATTATTCATCGGAATTGGCTTATAGTATATCGTTGGAAAGTTCTTTGCGAACCCCATCCAACTACGGACCAAACTAAACTGGATTAGCTATTTTTAATAACATAAGGTTGTTTTCAAAATTAGAGAGAAGAGAGTTTCTAATAAAAATTAACCGCAACACTTGACTTTTCACACTTTCACCTCATTCGATTATGGTTCGACGCGAAAGGTATTCATCACTGGGTTTGGTTTTGGGGAGACACAAATGAGTGTCTACAATTGTCTTTCTATATATACCCAAGCAAACATCCATCAAAAGTTACAATCTCTCTCTCTAAAAACACTTTCTCTCTCTTCATTCTTTCTTCTCATCAGATTGCTAACTTTAGCATCGGAGAGGTTAGTCCCGGATAACCCCCGGGTTAACTTATCTATGTTGACTGTGCAGGTGCATAATTGGACGGTAAACCTTTACCAACCCACGAAGATTATCGGCACCAGAGCTCACCCGGAACAATTGGCGCTAGAAGGAGGGGATAGTAATAACTTCTATCGTCCAAAGGACCTTCGGCAGTCAGGGAAGGAAATAATGAAACCACAACACCGATACCAGAAATCGAGAACCGCCAGTATGACTATAACATTCTTAATGCCAATGCAAACAAAACCGTGAACAGCATACCTAAGATCACGGTGGAAGATGAAACTCACCTTCTCCACAAGAATACCGGGAACACACCCGTAACGCCCGAGCGGAGCCGGGCGCACACACTAGACCCCCTGGAAGGGTTTACCCCATAAGAGCTTGAAATAATGGCCAAGGTCATGCAAGCAATGTCCCAGAAAAGGAAAGAGGCTGAGAAAAACAGTCGCCGGGACACGGGTGAACACACCGGCAATACCTGTGGTTGTGAACCTGGAGAGTTAGTTTAATCAAGCGGGACAACAACCACCACCTCAGCCATAAGGCCGAGAGGTAATCATTCCAAACGAACGCCAGCCCACCCATGATACGCAGATAGGGGACTCTGGGTCTCACAGGCATGAAGTTAGCAACGGGCCGGTAAGACGTATATCCAGAGCTATAGTCAGGCCGCGGATATCCACATTTACCCAGGAAGTACTTGACCAGCAAATGGAAAGAATAAAAATGTCGTCATGTACGTTCGACGGCAAAGGGGACCCCAAACGATATGTAGCGGCCTTCGAAAGCCACATGTTGTATACCATCACCGACGCGGTGTGGTGCAAAGTATTTCCAACAACGTTAACGGGTCCTGCTTCGGACTGGTTTTCTAATTTGGAACCCGGTTCAATTGACTACTTTGATACCTTGGTCGAGCTGTTTACCGGCCAATATATCACCAACAACGCTAGACAAAGAACTTCTGGAGAGCTTATGGCAGTAAAGCAGAGGAAGGATGAGTCGCTTAGGGACTTCATAAGACGATTCAACAACAAGGCCAATACAATACCAAAATTACAACAAGAAATAGTTGTGATGGCTTTAATGAGTGGCTTAGGTGATAATGACTTCAAGAAATACATGGCGAGGAAATCTTTCCCGAATTTGGGTGTGGCATTTGGTAAAGCCCATGAATACATAAAGAGTGAGGAGCTATTGAAGACTAGCAGTTAGATAGCATCACCTGGACCCTCTCAAAGGCAAAACGACAATATTGCACCTAACTCTTATGCTGGTGGGATGAACAGACAGCAACAGCAAAATCAACAGAGAACCGTTAGGCCAGCAAAAGGTCTAGGCCGGTACAGTAGTTACACACAGTTGAATACGCCCAGAGTCGCTATATATTCAATAAATCAGCACAAAGAAGACTGGAGTCGACCGGCACCGATGATAACTAAGGGTCGAGATGCAAAGAAGTATTGCATGTTTCACAGGGATGTCGGTCATTACACCGAAGAATGTACTCAGTTGAAGGAAAATATAGAAGACCTCATCAGAAAAGGGCACTTATCGCAATACCAAGCAAGGTCAAGCCGGCAGCAAACTTCACAACCCAGGAAAACCGAGTACCGAAAGCAGGGTGACTCGTCCATGCAGGACGACACTTATCGGCGTAATCACGCTGGGGAATACCGGCAGGGCAGTAACACATCAGGCCCCAAAATCACAATAGAGGTTATTATCGGCGGTCCAGTGCATGGGGCTCAGTCAACGGGCGAAAAAGAGTCTGTCAGAACACAGGCATACAGTGAATGCACTAGGGATAGAGGAGCGACCCAGGCTAGCCTCAATCCCTTCAGTATCTTTCTCGGAAGCAGATGTTTAAGGCATAGTCTTTCCTAACGATGATCCTTTGGTTCTAATACTGACGATTAATGTAGCCGACATCAAGCACGTGTTAGTCGATGGAGGAAGCTCAGCTAACATTTTGTTCGCAGAGGCATTTGACGCAATGAGGATAGGCCAGAAGTATTTGACGCTGGTGTCATATCCAGCCATTGGTTTTAAAGGGTCCACAGTCAGACCAGAGGGTAGCATCGCTTTGTAGGTTAGAATTGGTGAAGGTATGGCAGCCAGAGATGTTATGACAGAATTTTTGATAATCGATGTACCCTTAGCATACAACGCTATTGTCGGCAGACCGCTGATTCATGACATACAAGGAGTGGTTTCAACATATCATCTGACGATGGTGTACGTGTCAAATCTCGGGAGAACAGAACGCATTAGAGGAGGTCAGACAATGTCCAGGGAGTGTTATGTAACAGCTCTAAAGCAACCAAACTGGCAACCCACCATTCAGCAGATAACCCAAAAAAGGGAGCGAACACCGTCCACACACGACCTGGCAATGGAGAACTTTGATACTCGGCCAATGACGGTCCCCCGTCCTTCGTCGGGAGGGGAAACCGTCAAAATTGAGCTACAACCAGGAGTCTCGGGAGAGTAGTACGAATTGGGTCCGATATGGATGTCGATACACGATGCTACTTCGTGGAACTTTTACGAGAAAATGCAGATGTGTTTGCCTTCTCGGCAGACGAGATGCCTGGGATCCACCCAGACGTTATGGTACATAAGTTGAATGTGGACATGAAGGCCAGGCCGGTTAGGCAGAAGAAGCGGAATTTCTCGACAGAAAATATTGAGGCCATACAAGCCGAGCCTTGCACGTATCCAGAATGGTTAGCAAATGTGGTCATGGTGAGAAAGTCGTCAGGAAAATGGAGAATGTGTGTGGACTTCACAGATCTAAATAAAGCTTTCCCGAAGGATTGCTATCCGCTGCCCAGGATAGATAGGCTGGTAGACTCAACTTCCGGCCATGCCCTGCTTAGCTTTATGGATGCGTTTTTTGGTTATCATCAAGTCAGCCAGTACGAGCCCGATAGGACCAAAGCGGCTTTTATCACTGATGTCGGCGTCTTCTGTTATAGGGTAATGCCATTTGGGTTGCGAAATGTAGGGGCCACGTATCAAAAGCTAGTAGACAAGGTCTTCGCAAATCAGAAAGGGAGGAACGTAGAAGTATATGTTGACGATTCTATTGTAAAAAAGCCGACTAGCCACGGATCACGTTACAGATCTAAGAGAAACATTCGAAACCCTGCGCCACTACCGGATGAAACTAAATCCAGAGAAGTGTGTCTTTGGAGTTCGATCGGGGAACTTTTTGGGATTCATAGTTAGTAAAAGGGGGATAGATGCAAACCCAGATAAAATTGAAGTTATCCTTAGCTTGCCACAACCAAAGTCAATAAAAGACATACAGAAGCTTACGGCCGCATGGCGGCGCTGACAAGGTTTATCAGCAAATCAGGTGATAAGGCCTTATCGTTCTTTGTGGTTCTCTGTCAAAATAAAACATTCGTCTGGGGAGAAGCGCATGCAAAGGCGTTGGAGGTGGTAAAAAACCATCTAAGGTCCCTACCGACTATAGAAAGGCCAGAACAAGGAGAGAGCCTGCAGCTGTATATCTCGGCATCCCAAAGACAGTCGTGGCAGTACTGCTAGTGGAACGGAAGAAAACTCAAATGCCTATTTATTTTGTGAGCCATGTCTTGAATGCGGCCTAGAGGCGATATCCCCTGGTGGAAAAAATTGCGTATGCGGTAGTCATAGCCGCACGAAAGCTGCAACCATACTTCGATGCACACACCATTGAAATCCTAACGAATTAACCGTTAGAGAAGTCTTTGCAGAGGATGGAAACATCTGGAAGATTGCTCAAATGGATGGTAGAGTTGTCGGAGTATGTGATAGTTTACAAGCCGAGAGTGTCGATAAAAGCTTTGGCGTTGTCTGACTTCATTGTTAAAACATCCTACACAGAAGAAGAAGAAGTTGTCAGGGTATGGAAAATCTTTGTTGACGGTTCCTCGGCGTCAACTGGTTCAGGGGCCGGTATTGTTATGGTCTCCCCGTAAGGAGACATATTCGAATACGCTATCAAGTTTAAATTCAAAGCCTCAAATAATGAAGCCGAATACGAAGCATCCTTAGCGTGAGTACAGTTTTGTGTAGTTGTTGAGGCAAAACGGATTGAGTTGACAACCGACTCACAGCTAGTAGCAAGTCAGTTTGATGGTACGTATGAGGCCAAAGAGCAAACAATGATGGCATACTTAGCCAAGTTAAAGGCAATAACGGCCAATCTGGAACATTTTGAAATTAAGCTGGTCCCGAGAGCTCAGAATACACAAGCAGATGCATTGGCAAAGCTGGCAAGTTTAAGCTTCAATGATCTGGAGCGCACTGTAATGGTGGAACTTTTGGAACATAAAAGCATTGATAAAGAAAAAGCTCCAGCAGAGGTGAATTGTGTAGACGGAGGTCGGGAATGGTATGACGAAATATTGGCCTATAAGGTGCACAACGTCCTACCAACCGACAGGATTGAAGCCCAGAAGGTTAAGAAATATAGCATTTGGTTTGTTATGTTCAGGGGGATGTTGTATAAACGGGGGTTCTCATTACCATTGCGAAGATGCATAACGGCTTATGAATCAGATAGGCTGATAGAAGAAATACACGAAGGAGACTATTGAAATCACGCTGGGGGACGGTCAATGTCCTTAGAAGCAATGAAAAGAGGTTAGTATTGGCTAACAATGAATGCAGATGCTTTATAGTATGCAAAGAAATGTGACAAATGTCAAAAGTTTGGGCCGGCAATAAACCAACCGCCAAACGACTTGACACCAATCCTCAATCCGATCCCGTTTGCACAATGGGGAATGGATATTGTCGGACCTTTCACATCAGCAACAGGAAGCAGAAAGTTTCTGATAGTAAGGATAGACTACTTCACCAAATGGATAGAAGCAGATACGGTAGCAAAAATAACAGCGAATTAGGTAAGGAAGTTCATCTGGAAGAACATATTTACCCGTTTTGGATTACCGGTAGCAATGGTATTTGATCACGGCTCTAAATTCGATTGCGGTCCAGTTAAGAATTTCCTGAGCATATACAAAGTCAAGTTTGCGTAGTCACCCGCAGTCAAACGGGCAAGCGGAGGCCACAAAGAAACAGATACTAATTGTGCTAAAAAAGAAGGTAGAAGATGCCAAGGGCTTGTGGGCAGACTTGATTCCTGAAATATTATGGGCGAATAGAACGACAACAAAGGAAACTACTGGGGAGTCGCCTTTCAACCTTGCTTTCGGCTCAGAAGTAGTTATTCCCGCTGAAGTTGGTATCCCCACGTTCCTGTAGGGAATATTTCAAGCATCATAACCCCAAGCTTGAACCCCACTGTGATCATACATTTAAGTATGGTGGCGTCCAAAGGGAAAGAAAAGAGAGCAAAAGAGTCGCCAACAAGTTTTAGGAACTTGTAAACCAATCACGAGGTGAAGGTTACACCCCTTCACGATCCATGAGATCGTCAACTCCATAAGATCTTGAACCAAATAGGGTTCGGGGATAAGGGTACGAGTCCAATCTACAAAAGAAGGGACCCGCCCTATAAAATAGGCCTCTACTTTATTCTACTCGTATTCATGTGCGCTTTTTGACTAACATGAAAACATTAGGTTAACCCTAAACCTGTTTAATCTATGTTGGTTGAATATTAATGCACAAATAAAACTATTATTGGCGATCACTTGAATTAAAATCATATTAGCCTAAACCAAATTATTAATTATCTTATTAAGCGTGATTTCAAGTACAAATTCCCTTTAAATAAGCATAAAAGGCGTGATCAAGCAATAATAATAATATAAATATCAAGCAACATAATAATAATCATAATCATAATAATAATCATAATATAATCATAATCATGATAAGGCATAATAAAGCTTAATAATAATAGCAAGATCCTAGGCATGATACTAACATGATTAATAACAAATAATCCTAGAATATCACTAAACATTAAAGATCAAAGCTTTTAACCTAACATGGTACTAACATGATATTAGAAAGAACAAGAGGCACCCTAAACATGATACTAGAAAGCAATAATAACATCCTAACATGATACTAGGAATTAATAAATAATAAACATGCTTTCTACAAGAATAGAGCAATAAGATTACATACTTTGATGCCTCGTACATCTTTCTAATAACAAAATACACGCGTTAGTAAACTTCAATGAAAATAATAAATCAAAGAATTAAATTAAACGATTGAAGGAAAGAGTTAAAAAGTTTACTGGATTTGGGACCAAACCCTCAGAAATTATCAACCTTTCACGTCTAGGGCGAAGGCAACTTTGAATTTGGCTAGATGTTTCTAAGTCTTGTGTATGCGGTATTGTGTTTGCAAAGGGGTTGGTTTAGAAAGAGAGAGAGAATATCAAGTAAACCTTGATGAGAGTTGATGATTGAAAAAGGGGAGATATGACCTCTATTATAGGAAAAAAAGAGGGTCGAAGAATTAAGAAAAGAATCCGAATTCGAATCGAAATAAAACTCGTAGACAACAGTTTTTGCGTATTTTGTTTTTATCATATCTTTTGATCTAGAAGTCCAAATAAGTCATATAATATGTCTTTGGAAAAATCTTGAAGTATAATTTCCAATGAAATTAGAATCAGATTAAAATCTTTTGTAGATAAAAAGATATGGCCGAAATAGTGGAAGGGTGTCAGTTTTGGATAGAGTTTCGTATTCCTTTCATATCTTTTTCGTTATAGTTCGGAATTGATATTATAATATATCATTGGAAAGATAATTTCAAGATCTATCCAACCATATAAAATTTGATAAAAAATATGAGGCACGAAAATAAAATTTGACTGTCTTTGAACATGTTTAAATTCGAATAGAATTAGGACTTAGAAAAAGGAAAGTTTAAAAAAAGGAAAGTTTATATTTAAATCAAATTCCTTAATCTTATCTTTTCAAAAAAGGATAATTAAGATATTTTAGAAACTTATAGAAGATTCTAATCAATCCTAATTAGTTTAGGAATAGGATTAAACCTTTGGACCCTCCTCATGATCATTGGGTCGTAGGTAAAATTTGAAAATTTTACACTACACCCCGGTGTAGCTTCTGCTACCTACACCCCCCCTCCCCAAGTGACGTCATTTTGCACATATAGTATTTCAAAACTGAACATATTTTATTAATAGTTGTAAATGAACATACAATTATTTATAATTGAACATTTAATTAAGGAGCATTATTATAGATGAAAAATGTATAAAATTTATAATTTTGTACTTGTTATTGAAATTTTTTTAAGGTAGCACACACTCCTTATTGTAATTGTAAGAATCATTTCCATAAAAACTACAACATAGCACACACTCTTATTGAAATTCCTTATTAAATTTGTTAAAATAACTAATTCATGATATAATTGGGTGCTTTAATTAGTAGTATAAAAATGAACTTTTAAGTATATGCACATATTCATTTTAAAATTAATGCATTTACTTGTTGATCATGAATAAAAACAAAAATGAACATTTATCAATACGTAAATTAACATTTATCATCTATTAAAATGTGAATGACGTTATACTAACATATAAATGAACATTTAACAAAATGAAAATGAACATTCATAAAAAAAAAAAAAATTAAAGAAATAATAAAAATAAAAATAAAAATAACTGCGAACTATAATCTTTGTTTCTCTTCTTTGAAACGGTTTCCTTCGCTCTGAAAACAAAACTGAAGAATGTACAGACATAATTTATTGGTTCTTCAATAAAAATTGCTAAGATTATAGTATAATACTTACATTGATGTACATTACTATATATGTAAATGAACATTATGAATTTCATATATGATCAAAAAGATTTCATAGTATGCATAAGTCAGTTTCTCAACTCACATGAATGAATATTTATGCATTTCATAAATGTGCATAACGTATCATAAAAATGAACATTTTTTATTTTGGCGTATAAAGTCAAATATAAACTCAAATAGATTCAAATATACAAATGAACATTTATAATTCAGTATATGTTCATATATTACCTCGGAATTGTAGAAATGTTAACATCTATACCATAAGTTTTAATATCTTTTAAAAGTTCTTGATCTACAATAGGAGATTTTTACAATGATGTAGTAATATATAAATAAATATTTGTATTAATCATTTATTAACATGTGAACATGTGAATGATTGTATACTAATATATAAATGAACATTTATCAAAATGAAAATGAACATTTATAATTTTTTTTTTTTTAAAAAAAAAAAAACCACTACGAACTAATTTAATTAATGCTTACTTTTCTCCAGATTTTTTTTGATGTTCTTCTCCGAAGCTATTTCCTTCATACGACAATAAAAAAAATGAAATATTTCATACTCAAAATTCAAAATGTACTTGTTCAAATTACTAGTTTTAAAACTAAAAATAGTAAATGTTCCTGTAACATAATTGCAACAATAAATTATGAAAATTAGGGTTTATACTCTTTTTCGAATTAAATATGAACAAAATCACTTACTCCTTTGAATTTCGACCTTAATTTGTTGAATTATGTAGCAGTTGAACAGCTTTTTTGGATAATTTGTCGCAAAGTTTGTTGAAAATTTTGGATTAGAAAATGCTGAAAATGGGTGTAGAGAGAGAAAATGCAGAAAATGGGTGAGGAGAGAGAAAGTGAAAAAAGATAAATGGTGGTTTGATTTTTACTGTACAATTTCAGAAAGTGGGTATATGAGGGAGATTGTTAAACACATCGTTTAGAGGGGAGTGTAGGGTGTGGTACCTACACTAGGGTCTAGTGTATACCAATTAGGTAAAATCCGGTTTGGGCCTAGTTTAGTATTTTGGCCATAACTTCCACATTATTCATCGGAATTGGGCTTATAATATATCATTGGAAAGGTCTTTTCAAGCCCTATCCAACTACACTATTATTGGACCCTTATCATGGACTAAACTAAACTGTATTGGACGTTTTTATAAAATAGAGTTGTTTTCGAAAACAGAAAGAAAGTTTTTTTTAATAAAAACTAACCGCAACGCTAGACTTTCCACACTTTCACTTCATTCGATTATGGTTCGACGCGAAAGGTATTCATCACTGGGTTTGGTTTTGGGGAGACACAAATGGGTGTCTACAGTTCCGCATCCAGCATTTCTGTGAAGATCATACAAAAATCGCATGAGTCAAGCATATAACAAACGTGTGCATTATCGGCCTTTGGAAGATGGAGATTTGGTTCTACGAAGAACTGCAGCGACCGGTAAAGGAAATGTGGATGGCAAGCTCACTGCAAATTGGGAAGGACCCTATCAGGTGTACGAAACTATTCGACAGGGGTCATACCGGCTGATGACTTTGGAGGGAGTGCCGTTAAAAAATGTTTGGAATGCAAGTGTCCTTAAAAAATACTATGTTTGAGAATTTTTTGCGAATGTTTAACGTTTAGTATCGAAATGACATGTAGTCATAGTATTGTACCGTCATTTTGTCTTTCTTACTGTAACTTTCAATTTGTAATCTGTTTACAATTTTGGCTACGGCCTTTAATAAAAGCAATGCATACTCTGAAATATGTAACCATCCCCTACTTTCGATATGATTTGATAAACAGCCTAGCTAGTTGTCTCACTCATTCAAGTGAGGAGGAAGGTTGGATAACAAATGAGCCTCAAGGCGAGTTGAAATGATGGTCTGATCCATTGTCTTTACTTGGCCTGCTAAAGGTTGCATATATAACACTGACTTTAAATTTTTTGAAAAGTGAAGGAAAGACCGAAAGGCAGGAAAGAAGTTCCGCAAGAAATTTCTAGAAGAAATTCATTGCGAAACTAGGGGGCATATATGTAATAGACATGTAAAACTCTGAAAGCAAATGCCATTTACTCTAAAAGCAAATGCCATTTTTCGAAGGCAGATATGATTTAATAAGTAAAAAGCGTTAAATTATTCCAATTGGATTAACGGCAAAATCCTGCGGGAAAACGAACAAGGAAATAGCTAAGCCATAAACATTAAATTACAGACAAGCACAATAAAATTATAAAACAGAATATGAAGTTAACAGTGTTGACAGATAAAGTAAAATGGTTAAAAGTGTACAGATAATAAGTCGACAGCCATCACCTAAAAAAAGACAAGGGTCAGATCGGCCAAAAATCCAAAGCAGAAGTAATTGTTTTACAAAAACAGAAATAAAATGATCAACAATGAGCTTTAACGGTTATAGAGAAGGAAGACCCGCATGATTCTAGTGATGACTGCCCGCCCCATTAATCCTTTCCCTGCTTAGCTTCCTTCTCGAGAGCAGCTTCTGTATCCCCAACGATTCGCTCCTCGCCGGTAGCATTGGCAATCAGGGCATCATCAAACACTTCTTCCGGCATATCACGCGGGTCAGTGTTTTTCAGTATCACAAGTGGCGGAGGGTCGTCAAAATAATCCCCCTCGTAGCTGGTAGGGGAGAGATGCATGTCATCAGCATAAGCAGTCTCGGCTGCCTGCCATTTATCTGCATTCCACTTTTCAGCCTTACACATACAACGGTGTGCCGACACCCAGCCACCGGTATAACGGTCCACCAGCATGTTCCGGTAATGATCAAATCGCGGAAACCGGTTAACTGTCCGGCGCCTTATACCCGGCTTCTCTTCTTCCGCCCTCTTCAGCTTTCCTTCCAGCTCCACCTTGGCCTCCTTCTCTGCATTCAGCTGCTGCTCGAGGTCAACTATTTTCTTCATCATCGCTTCCTGGTTATCAAGTTTCGTCTTCAGCTCGGAAACATGGTTTTCCATAACTTTGATGTCGACCTTGAGCTTCTCTCGTTCATTAGCGGCGGCTTGTCGTTCATCATCGCATTTTTTGAACTTTGTCTCAGCCTGATCATGACAACACTGATAATACCTGTACATGTGTACAACCTCGACATCCGAGTTGACAGTCTAAAAAAAACGTGTAAACAAAATATGTGTATATATACGAATAATACAAAATAAATTCAAATATAAAGACAAAAAGGAAAAAAGACGGTAGCAAATAGCTTATTATTTTACCGGCTTACCCAGAGCATGTCAATCATCATCTGGCCGAAAAGGAGCAATGAATTTATCTGCAAGCCGATCTGCCGGTGTAGCCAAATCTTTCAGCATCCTCCAACCCATGCTACCGCTGGTATTAAGATCGTTGCAGATAACAGACTCTCCCCGATTCACGTTGATACGAGGGTACCAGGGTTCGCCAGCACTGCCGCTAGGAACCAAAAACTCCTCAGCCACCTCAGTAGGCACCTTCACATGAGGGACTTCAATGTAATCACCAGTTAGTACCGGGATGATTTCTTACTGTTGGCTCCAAACCGCCGTGAAATTCGGGTTTGTCGGTCCCTCGCAGACGTGTTGTCGGTTGTAATCACCTTCTCAGTGGCAGCAACAACATTTGGTTTGCGCAAAAGAATGTTCAACTTCTTGGGGATGGAAGGATAGTCAGCATAGTCCTCCAAATTAACAATGTTGTCTATCAGCAGCTCTTTTAACTACTCTCCAGTCTGTTGCTGGGTCTTACCAGCCTCGTCCTATTTTTGCTTCTTGGACAGGTCATGAGCCGAGAGCTCGCCCGACCGTTTGGCAGCATTGGCACCACCCCTTTTTGCAGGAAGAACTCAAGGCTTGGTCCTACACTGTTCATTTGAAGTCATATCTTGCCTTCTTCTTTTCTTTCCTTTCTAAGCATGAGTGCAATACAGCGATAGTGTATCGCAGTTGTCTTTAGGATTTGGAGGGCACTGGTGCTTTATCCTGCCGTCAGGATGCAGTCCCAGACTCGCAAAACTTAACTTGTCAATACCTGCAAACCGACAGACATATACATTTATAAATACATGTAACGATACAGGAACGCACAGCAAACATGAAAAGTAAGATACCGATACGACAGTCAACTATTTTAAAATAACTAGTTCTTTGTATTTATGTATGTGCGTTTACAGTTAAGAAAGAAAGAAAAAGAAAAGGAAGGCTATTGACATAAAAAGAGCCATACCAAATTCGTCAGTCCAGTAGAGACCGACATGAGACAAAGGGGCGTTGCCTAGAATATAATTACAGTTGGGCAGCCACACCCCCGGTACAGCTTTGTTTTTACTACCGGCGGTTACATAAGTACGGTTAAAGAAATCACAGGCATATTTCTCTAATTTACCTAACTTTATACTTCTAATGGTATCAAACATGCTATGGGGAGGATAAAAAAAACTTTGCGAACCCTCCATCCAACCCTTACAACTAGTCAGTTTCGGCCAAACTGTACATTTGCGGGGAGCCGTAAACAAAGACCAGATGCCTGGTGATTGGCTGTCTTTCTTGATCCAATGTAGCTTACGGAACAAGTTTAATGTTAGAGGAAAGTCCATAAAAATCATTACCCAAGCAAGGGATATGATATTGCAGATAGCAGTGGGAGTTAACTGTGCCACGCACACATTCCAGGCCCTTAAGATCTTCTCAATGAAGGGATGTAAAGGAAATCTTAACCCGAACTCAAAGTGTTTTGCATAAACCACAATATGACCGTCAGGGCAGTCGAGAGCAACCCTCCAAAGGTAACTTCAGATCATAGCCGTCAGGGAGGTTATAAAAATGAGCCCCAATGCGACAGTACTCTTTGTCGGTGGCCTTCTGGAGCCATTCTGGATCGATAATAGTTGATACAACTTTGAAGTCCGATTTCAATTGAAGGGGTTCCTGGTATTTAGGGTCATCATTTTCAGAATCATACCCCTCGTCTAAGCTTTCCTCTTTTAATACACCGTCACTTCTCTCGGCAGCCTCACCCTTGCGAACCCTTATGACCATCTCACTAACTTCTGTTTCTTGACTGTTATTTTAACTTTCGGCATTCCCAGCATCATCATCACCACTCTCACCTCCACTTTCATCCTGACTATTGCCCACTCTTGGATCACCCTCTTCATATCCCTCTAGGGACCTTTCAACTGAACGCACATGCTCTTCCCCAATGTTAGATGTCTCCTCAACTATAGGTTCCTTACCTACCCGACGCTCAGAGGTCTCGGCCTCATGAGGCAGGTAACTAGTCCTTTTAGTTCTCGGCATTGCCGTGGTTTTACGACCTATCTTGCCTAAATTTGAACCGTATTCAATGATTTCATATGTTGATTCCAACTGTTCACAAATGCTTATTGGCGAGATGCAAATGATTTCAATGTCTTCTAAAATACTAGGCCAAGTAGGCTGACAGGACTTTTCAGCTTCTTTCTCTGGAACTGAGGACAAGGGTGCAAATGGGTCAGCCTCGTTGGCCTTACCCGCAATCGAGTTTTTCAGAAATTCAGGCATAAATTTAACAGGCACACAGCAAACCCACCAGAAGGACGAAAAAAATCGACTATAACTCTAAACACAAAAATAAATGGAAAAGTTAGGGCTTTTTACCTCGTAAAACGCTCGAATTTTGCGATAAGGATCTTAGAAAAAGCAAGGAATTAGAAAAGGTAGCAGAAATATTTCTTCGAAGAAGACGATAGGGAAAACCTTTTTTCCAATGATGAAATTGAACGACGAAACCCTCGGAAAAGTTCGCTGAAGATAATTCGAGAAATTTTTTAGAAAACAAAGAGCAAATGATGAATTTCTCTTATTTTCGAGGCTTATATACCCCGGTGAACAGTGACCATTGAGTTGACAGTTTGTGCATGCAATCCAACGGCTAGGGTAAAAGCCTTTTCAACACATGGGTATAGGATGAGTGACGTGTGTCCCACTACTTTTTGATTTTTACCGCCCAAACCATTAATACAATTTAAAAATGAAATACACAAGTGACCAAAGCACTATCGGTGCTTTGCTCACTTGGGGGGCAAATCGGAGATTTTCAAATCTTAGTTCATTTTTTAATTGACCAAAGCACTATCGGTGCTTTGCTCACTTGGGGGGCAAATTGGAGATTTTCAAATCTCAGCCAATTTTTTAATTGACCAAAGCACTATCGGTGGTTTGCTCACTTTGGGGGCAAATCGGAGATTTTCAAATCTCAGTCCCATCTAGCTTCACTAATTCTAGAATTTAAGTGAGAACGCCAGTTCTACCGCCTCCTCACTTGGGGGGCTAGTTGTACGGGAGGATACCGGTAAGATGTTTTAATTAGCCAGTAACACTATATTATGCCGCTAAGCATCTATTAACTAGCATTTCAGCTCAACTTCCATAACGGCCTTCCTCTCGGCCACGTGGAGAGCTACTCTGGACCACGTAGGCACCTGCTGCCTACAAGGTCGGCTTGCCACCTATCATTATAGGTGGCACCAGCTTGGTTGTATTTCTATATATACCCAAGCAAACATCCATCGAAAGGTACAATCTCTCTCTCTAAAAACACTTTCTCTCTCTTCATTCTTTCTTCTCATCAGATTGCTAACTTTAGCATCGGAGAGGTTATTCTCGGATAACCCCCGGGTTAGCTTATCTGTGTTGACTGTGCAGGTGCATAATTGGACGGTAAACCTTTACCAACCCACGAAGATTATCGGCACCAGAGCTCACCCGGAACAATGTCATGCATCAAAATGAGTTTGTTCATTTCTACTCATTTGTTTCAGCATTTTGGGGTTGTGCCTTTTCATCCTCCACTTGGGATTACTCTTATATTTCAGTATAGGTGACTAGCAGCAACTTTCCTCTTGTATAGTTATTTTTTAATGTGACTTACAAAATTTCGGATCTTTTACCAAAACGGCTAATTTGACAAAAGTATTTACCAAAACGGCTAATTATAAAATGTAATTCCCAAACTAGCTAATTTATTAACTTGGAAGGAATTTATCTATTTTTTTTCTTTGAACCGGTTTGGTTCACTTTATTGATTTTTTTTTAATTTTTTTTTTTGTTTTATTTAAATTTTCTTAAAGATTTTTTAAGTTGGAAAATTTAAGCAATATACAAAAATATGGAGTATGTAAACAGTGGCTGAACCCTAATTTCGATCCAAAAAACGCCCTAATGATCAATCACAAAAATTTGGAATTTCAAGTAGTATTGTTCTATCAAGACTTACGCAAATTATAAGACGATAAGGGAAATAAGTATTGTTCATCTTTTTCGGAGCAAATAAAATGATTCCATAGTCAACAGTTGTATAACTCTAGTTATTTACGAAGTATTATCAAGACTTGAATCTACTCGAAATAACTATGGCATTAGAATTTCCCAAAGAAAAACAAATTTCCAAAATTTTTTAAAAAGCTATTTTTAAAAAAAAAAATAAAATAAAAAAACCCATAATGTGAACCAAACCGGTTCAACGGAATATAAGAAATAGATAAATTCCTTCCAAGTTAATAAATTAGCTAGTTTGGGAATTAAAATTTATAATTAGCCGTTTTGGTAAATATTTTTGTAAAATTAGCCATTTTGGTAAAAGATTCAATATTAATTTTACATCATAATTATAATTTTATGATGTGGATCTCTCAAGACTCTCACAAGGCTCGCAAGCTATAATAATATTGAATCTTCGGATTTTAATAAGAACTAAAGAAATTACACGAAACTTAAAAGGATAGTACTCTAATTCTTGTAGGAATAGAGGGTCTCTTCCTAGTTGCAACTAGAAGATGATCACAAGTCGCAACAAGTGATGTTTTTGATTAACAATCAAACGAGCAACGCTCAAAGGATTAATTCCCATAACAAATCTCTCTCATTCTTTAACTATTATTGATATACACCCATATTTATAAAGTGACAAATCGTACAAAGATAAGATAGGAAACTAATAATTATATCCTAAAATAAGATAAAATATTAAGAATCCTAATCCTAATATATCTACTAATCATATTTTAACCAACTACTAAACTTATCCTAACATAAATAAATTAAATAAATAAATATCCTAATGGCTAAAATTCTTAAAGCCTAAAAATAGGAAAAATCCTTTCAAGTGAAAGGTAAAAACCCATAGGCAAAAATCCTAATAATTAATAATAACTAAAAGATAGTGTAGGCTTTCTTAAAATTCCATGAATTTTCAAGAATACCCATATTGGTCTATTGCTCCCGCATCACCATTTGTGTATAATATCTTATCAAAATTATATGCATATAGACGATAAATGTGATGGATGTTGTGTGGTGTGCAACATTCTAAACTTTAGTTAAACTACTTTAAAATAACGCCCACATAAAGCAACAACCTTTTGTCGTCCAGTGACTAATGTTGTCATGTAATTAAACCATAACCTCCAACTTTATTACGTATTCTATCCTCCATTTAATTTCTAATTGATTAATGGGTCTTAAGAAAAATTACAAAATTACACAGGGATGTAATAAGGTAAACAAACATTTTGAGGGATATAATGGTCCATGCGCTATTTATAAAAGCAATCTTCTACTTTTATAGGGAGCAATCTCTTACTTTTTACAAGGTAGGGAAACGTGGGTTTGATAAAATTGTATATTTCCATATTTAAATTACACCAATTTCTTTGAAAAAGTTAATAAAAAAAAAAAAAAATCTTTATCTATTAATATTACGAAGTTTAATACAGTAATAATACTCCTAATAAGTACTCCGTAGTTTGCAGTACAATTGATCTCCACTTATTCATAGAGTGTGTCCCCCGACAATTCTGGTAAAGTGAGTTGAAGAAAAATCTGGTCAAGTTTCTTCCAAACAAAAAGAGGAGAGATAATGTCTGAACAACCAGTTAACCTTCGATGCCAGAGAATCGGCTGCAATGCTACCTTTACGCTCGATCACAATCCAGAAGGTTCTTGCGTTTTCCACGATTCGGTATTTTCTATTTTTCATCCCTTTATTTCTTATGTTTTTAATTTGATCTGCTAAACTAACTGTGCTGTTTGATTTATGTAGTCTAATTTGGAGTTTTGCACCTTTTATTTTGTGTGGAATTACATCCAATTTGAATGCAACATATCTCAATTGTGTTAAAATCTATGAGCTTTAGAGAAGTGAATTTTTATTTTTTTTTAATTTTATTTTTGAAATTGAGACTATGTTAATTAATTCAGTTATTGATTGGTTATTAGGAGGTTATAAAATATATAATTGAATGACTTAATTGATTGTGATTTAGGAGTTGTTCAAGGAACGAAGGAAAAAAGGAGGATTGATAACTTATGGCAATATTTTGGTTTTTGATTATGTATATGGCCTTGTGTAATTGTGTCTAGTGACGAATCTAGCAATACCTTTGCCTTTCAACGGAGTTAGGATTGATAAGTAACTTAGGCGGCGGTGTTTGGTGGTTGTCGGAAGGGGATGGTGGTGGTTGTTTCTAAGGTTAATTAGTTTCTTTATAAGGTTTTTAACGAGAGGCAGTAGTTTTTATAGATTGAATATATTAGTTTTTCCAAGGCTGAGAATAATTTTCCTTGATTTAGAAAGTAATGCCACATTCTTCATCTGCATGCCTTCATGTCTCCTGCCCGTAAACCCTTTTCCCTTCTTCTCTAATCGCTTCGGTGAGGAACCGGGTATACATTATGGAGTTTAGGCTAGTGTTAGGCTGCTAGGCCAGTTCTCAGAAAGTAATAGTCTTTGGTATAGATGATAACTTAAGAAACCATGAAACTGATGAGAGCTGATTAGCTTGTCGTTGAGGGCGTTGTTTGGGTCAAGGCTTCATCAGTTATCCTTTCTTCCCTATTCAGATATATTAGTAAATGATTGTGGTTTGATCTTTGTTAGCTGAAACTTACAAGAAGGGATTAAGGGAGCTAATTAGCTTGTTGACAAAGGCCTCACTTAGGTCAAACTTTTCTTGGGTAATCTATTCTTCCCTTGAAGAATGTTAAAACCAGGTTGTTTGTTTCGGGTTTGGGAGAACTGCAGGACTCTAGACTCTGGAGTGAAGAATCGTTTGACTCAATTACCTGACGTCCGTTCCCTATCCCTTCCCCTTGTAAAGGGAATAGAAATTAGGAAGTGGTATCTATAATATCTTCAATAATTGAAATCTGTCTTTATCATTTAAAGGATTTATATACTCTCTAAGATGTTGTTCTGCATTGACCAGCAATGTCTTTTTTTTTTTAATCCCCCCTCTTGCAACTGCTCTTTTTCGTTTGGAGGAAATATTTTTCGCTTGATTATTTGGAATTTACGTATGGTTGAATAATTACGTGCAAGCTTGAATGCTTGGGCACTGTAACTTGTAGTTGTAACTGACGTATTTTTCATCTTTATTGCATATTGGCGCTGGACTTGTTCGATTTCCTTTTGTTTTCAGGGAGTAAGTGCCTCCTCTCTTTTTATCTTATATAGTTATATCATTTTTTCTATGAGATCTTTCTCATTTTGATTCTTGTTCCTAATATTTTTATATTACTAATATCTTTATTTATATACATTTTAACTTAATAAGCCTCTTTCTGTAATTTCAGCCTTTATTTCATGATGGAATGAAAGAATGGAGCTGTTGCAAGAAAAAAAGTCATGACTTTAGCTTGTTTATGGATATTCCAGGGTATGTCTTTGCCATTTCCGATGTACATTGCATATGCATTATTATTGATACCTTTGTCACTTGCAGTCTCTAATGTATTCATTGCATTTTTATTTCCACTGCATTGCATAGTTCGTTATTGATTACAATAGATTCATTTGGTTTTCCTCAATTTTTATTTAATTTTTCATTCTTGTGTTGTCTTCTTTTCCATTGAAGATGCAAAACGGGTAAACACACAACTGAGAAACCTGTGCTCACTAAGCCTGCCCCAAGATCTAGGAACCCCACAGCTGTTCCTAGTCCCATCTCAGCTCCTACAACAGCTACATCAGCAAAAGAAACTTGCTCTAGATGCAGGCAGGGATTTTTCTGCTCAGACCACGGTATTACTCTCTTTGTGTGTGAGCTTTTTATCTGGGCAATAGTTGATGCTCTGCCTTACTCGTAATACCAATTTATGGTTGGAATGTTGTGAATATATTTTTGTCTTTCATATTTTGAACTCATTGGAAGTGCAAAATTAACAGGGTATTTTGTTTCTTTCAATCTCTGACGTAACAACTTACATCTTTTCAGGTTCACAGCCAAAACCTAAACCTGTGGTACCACAGGCGGTCACTGCTGCAGAAGTGACTGTAAATGCTTCTGCTCATCCCCGGAAGACAATCAGCATAACTGAGCCTCAAGTTTGTAAGAATAAGGGTTGCGGTCAAACTTTTAAAGAGATAGATAATCATGATACTGCATGCAACCATCATCCAGGGCCTGCTGTTTTCCATGACCGAATGAGAGGAGTGAGATTTCACACCTAGTTTTTTATGCAAATCTATATTGCAGTTTTGTTGTCCATGAATACTAAGAGTGGCTTTCTTGTGTTTGCAGTGGAAATGCTGTGATGTTCATGTGAAGGAATTTGACGAGTTCATGAGCATTCCACCTTGCACTAAGGGATGGCACAATGCTGATCCTTCATCCTAGAAAACGTGTTTTTGCTCTTTCCCATGAAGTTTCATGACGAGTTGATCAAATTCAAACTACCTGACCTGCTTTGGGGGACTAACTGTTCTTGTAATTTATGTTTAGCTTCTGCCTTTTATTTCAAGCTATTCTTACCTTGATTAGATAGCAGTTTCAAACTTTTAAGAGGTTCTGCCGTGTTTGATAGCAACAGCATGGAAACCCAAACTGTGAAAAATGAATGCCTTTATAGGCACATTTAGTAGCTCCAACATGTTTCGGGCATGCCCCGAATTGAGCAATTTATGCCTGTTGTATGTTGTAATATCAATTGCAGACATGTCAAGCTGAAAAGACATTTTCACGGAACTGGGACATCTTCACCGTGTTGCAAAGGGTTTTTTAGGTAGCATTTTCTATGTGATGCTTACTGACTAAACCAACTACAGAAAACAATAAGAAAAAGCATTTATAATACCTCAATTGGCTCAATATAACTGCAGTATACCTGTATAGGGCAACTTTTTAACTAGAAATAACTGCACTCATTTCTGCAACATATGGTTCAGCAAGCACAAAATTAGGTAGCAGCAGCAGCTACCACATCCACCCCCCTTGTTACTCGTCACAACTCCTAACCCGACCACTCTGCCTAAAAACAAAGCTGTGACACAATTCAGCTTCATCCTCTTTCAGATAGCGTATTTAGCTCACTTCCTCAGCCATTAGGCCCATTACATTCATTTTTACTGTTAATTGATCTTCCACAAAGACATGGCACAACAAGACAGTAGCTCTAGCTCCCAGCTTCCCACAGTCTTAACACATCCTTAGCATTCATGCAACATGTTTTAAAATACTATCATTGCGCGAATTCCTCAGGCCTTCACGTACCATTGAAAATAAGGGCAATTTATCCCCTTAACAATACCTCTGTAGCTAACAATTAAGCTTTATCAACACGGATAATTTCCCAATTGCAATGAAATACATTAAACCAAAATTTACTCGATATACAGTAAAGATGAGATACAGTAAAAATTTTACTCATTAACTTACACGTGTTGCGGTGTTACAACAAAGGTTTCAACAAATTGAAAAAAAAAAAAAAAAAAAACTGTTTAACTATCTGTATCAAGGAGAAAACCCGCTATAAAATAACAGCATTACTAGAAATAATCTTCTAACTGATACCCAGGCAGTGTTACTTTAAAATACCAGGAAACCTATGTAATCTACTCCAAATGCTTTGCAGAAAAATAATTGTTACAAACGAGGACTCATCCTTAAATTTCCTTTGACAAGGTAATTCAGACTACGGAGTTGGGAATCTCTCCCTCTTCCAATTCTTCCACGTCTGCAAAGTATACATTAGTATCTACATGGTCCCCTGCTTCACCATCAGGTTTGTAATTAAGATAGTCATCCGGATTGTTTTCTTCCATGAGGAATGAATATGCGTCAATCAACTCTTGGTCGAAATCAAAATCCTCATTTTTTGCATCCAACATTTCAACTTCCTTGACGTCACCGGAAAAAACTTCATCGCTTTCGAATTTTTGTCTCTGGGACTTATTTGGTGAGTCATTAGATTGCTTGTCGATCTTCTGAAAATCAATCAAGTTTGTTTTGCGCGTATCCGCTTCTGATCTCTTCAGAAGATCGATAATTTGAGGTTCAGGAGCAGTTTCATCTTCTTTAATCTCTTCCTCTCTAAAAGTAACACCCACTGGACTTGCAATATCATCCTTGTCGGGTCTCTTGGAGTCCCGCCAACTTGGAAGGGGCCTGACGTCTTTAACAACTTCAAAATCATAGCTATCAGACGGAAGGAAAACACGAATAATTGGGTATTCCAAAATAACTAGACCGCCAAAAAGTTGGTTCAAAGGTGTATCTAAATCCAGCTCACGATATGGTGCTTTGTTGCCCTGCAAACCAAAGTTGACTGTCAGATGGCACTGAACAGCTTTTAACAGAGCTAAAACTAGGATACTGTCAAGAAAACAACAAAGAGGTCAAAATTAAGAACCTTATGATATTTACGTATAAAAAGCTTGAGGTTGTCCAGTGGTTCATCACAAAATCTCCTCAACTTATTTTTCCAGGGGCTAGGCTGTAGATGCTTCTCAATTACTGAGCGCAACGTTGTGCTTTCATGGACACTGCACAGGTATATATTAGAAAGCCCCATCACTAGATGTGTTAGAAATAACATGACTCGTGCACGAAAACCAAAAGGTCAATTTTCCTGAGATACACCCCACAGAGGCTTTTACCAACACAGGATTGAAGACAAAGAAGTTTGTATTGAAATATGATAAGAGAAGTATAGATACTCACCCATGTTCAAGTAAAGCAACATCTGTTGAATTAAATCGCCATTCAATTGTCCATGAGATAGATTTCTTCCTGGAAGATAAGTAGAAGTGTAGAACCATAAATAACATGTCCACAATACTCATCCTTCACAATGCAAAAAGGTTATGTCTAATTGGAATATACTAACTCAGCAGTTTATTATTTGACCTTTCATGCAGCCATACACAAATTTTTTACCAGATACCTCTACCGAGAGAGGAGTATTAGCAATAAAAGTAAACATCTTTTATGTATGAAGGGTCTTTAAAAATCAAATATCCAGTTTCCTAAAGTTGCTTATAAAGATGGACATTTCCTAAAAGCATAGCAACAGTATATTGGCTATTCTTTCTACCTTCATATCATGATTGAAAATTACCATATTCTACAATCACTTCATTCACTTGAAATCAGTGCCTCAAAGTTTCCACACCACATCTAACCTCCTCGAGAAAATGAACTAGATGAACTATAAATTCCTGTCTTTTTGTTACCAACACAACAACCATGAAATTGACAACAAACTTTAAAACATGAGAATACAAAGGCAAAAGGAAAGAAACTGAATCATCAAGCCTCAATCATCCAGCAACTCGAAGTTACGATCTTTTTTTAATGAAGGACTACCTATATCTCGAAAGTTGAATACCAAATTCTTCTGGAAGTGTGTCACAGTATATAAATGATTACCTTTGATTATATCTTGTTTGATTCTTCTCCCTCTTAGCCATTCCAGCAGGAAGTAACAAAAGCTTAGTCCCTTTTCTCGCCGCAGCAGTCCGAAGGGCTTTAAGATGGAAAGGGAGCCTAAATTGAGGATGATGACCACATAACTTAACACGCATTCTCTGGGCAGATTCAGCTACCCTTTTGACATCCTCTAACAAATTATAATCTGAACAAAACACACTGCCATTATTGCACAGTTTATCAATGTCAATTTGAATGACAAAATCAAACCAAAAACAAAAACAAGAAACAACCAAAACTAGAATAATCAAAATCCACAAAATTTTGCTAATAGTAATGAAAACTAAAATTTAATCAGCAAAATTAGCTACAAGTGATATCCCAGAATTGAAATTTAACTAAATTAGCAAAACCCAGTTGCCTAATAACATCCTCCATTAAAAATTCAACAAATTTATAATAACATAGCATCATAAATATATGACTAACCATAAAAATGAATATTTTTTAAAAAAAATTGGTAAAAATACTAATAATTGGAAACAATGAAAGGGAAGAAGGATACCAGAAAGAAGGGTAGAATCGTCAAATTGAGAAAGGGGGATAATCTGGGAGAGGGATTTTTTGCCAGTACAACCAGAAAGTTGTTTGTGGGAATTGACGCAAGGAAGGCTGCAAGTGCGGCGAAAGCAAGCTGGGCATTTATACTTGAATTCTTTAGAATTGCATTCTTCGCATAATACTTTTGCGACATTTTTCTGATGATTTTCAGAGGATTGAAGCTCTGCTTCCATGGCTACCATCATTGGAGAGAGAGAAAGAGAGACGAAAAGGTGTGGGTTTTAGCCAGTGTTAGGGTTTATGACCTCCTTTTTTTTCTTTTCTTTTTTTTTTTGACACATAAAGAAAACGAAAAATCCCTATTGGACCAATGACGTGTAGTTGCATAACTTACTTTGAAATACATTGGTTTTTTTTTTTCAATGAGGTATTCCTATACAATATACTACTCCATCACCTCAACCTCAGCATAAAACAATACAATGTAATTTGTCACCAATTGGCTCTTGATGCGTGGTGATTAAGAGAGAATACATGCAATAATTAAAAGGGGATTGAAACCTAAACACCTATTATTGATTTCCGAATTCAAATTAACCAAAAGAGTAAACGGGATGGAACACCAAAAAAAACATTGTCAATTTGCCAACTTAGGCCCCGTTCTTTAAAGCTGCTCTGCTGAAATCTGTTATGATCTGATTAAAAATAATACTAATACTAATAATAATAAAATCTGCTCTACTTGACTCTGCTCTGCTCTGCTTCAATTTGCTCTGCTCTAAAGGACAAGGCCTTAATAAGTTTATAAACTTATTGACCGCTTGATTAATTTAGTGGCTAAAACTTATTGATAAGAAATTTACACAAATGAGTATAAGAGTATTATTGTATTTTTGAGGAAATATATCTCTCTTTTAGTCATTTTTAGTTAGCTCTATTGCGTTTAATTTTGATTATCTTTATAGATTTAATATGATTGAAACAAATGGTACATTAAATTTTGAAAATTCAAGTTAACCCTCACTTTCTTATCATAAGGTATTGGTTTCAATTCTCATTAAATTTGTGTTATATGAACATTATGAAATATGGTTAATTAGTTGGTTGGGGTTTCAATTCATTTTACATCACCAATGCCTTTTAAATTAAATTTATAACTCTCTATATAAAAGTACACTATAGAGTACAGTATGTTAGTGTGCCATCAGGGTGATCTCCCTTAAGCGTGTTATTCTAATCTCGTATTATGGTTGTGTGTACTTGGTTGTTTAATTAGGGTTGTGGGTTTTGGTGTGATTCACTTCATTTCATTAGTAACTCAAATTGTTATTACCTTAATCTTCACGGTTTGAATGATTTAGTATTTGCAGGTCAGACAATTTGACCGTGAGGGCCGAGGGGAAAGACTATGGGTAAGGGATCCCCCCCTCAAAGTGTGTTTAATGAAAATTAAACCCCAATTATGTAGTACGGAGTACCATTTAAATACCGTATAAGATACGAGTATAATTTCCGAAGAAAGAGAAGTTATTTATATAAATAGTGATTATTTTCTTACAGCGGATCCTCCCAAGTACGAGTACGTATCATCTTTCATTCGAGCATAGATCACTCCCATTTTTCGCTCCTCTTCAATCTCCTATCTTGCGATTATCAGGTATTCGATTTCGTTATTTGATCATTGAAAATTTGAAATCTTTTGCTATTTTTATTTCCTGCATCAAAGATTTGATCTGGATATCTTTGTGTTTTTCAATTAGTTGAATTGCATAAACTGCATTGTTATAACTTATTATCGATTTGGAATCGTATGTTAAATTGTTCACTTAATTTCAAATCCCTAACTGTCTGAATCGAGTTCCTGGAATTTCGCTTAATCTTCTTTGATTTTGGAATTTGGTGTTATAAGGTGTAAGGAATGCGATGTTAAGATTGATTCAGATTTACTGGTAGGTTTCTGTTGAACTATGTTTATTATAGAGAATTCAGTAGTTTGGCGATGTATTATTAGCAAGATTTCACTTTTGCAAGAACCTGATTATACTGAGCTGCAATTTGATAATATTATGAGTATTCATTATTCCAATTACTCAAATATAAATTGTATGTTTGTCTTATTTGATGAATTTGGTGGTTAGTTTATGTTTCTGCAAACAGACGGCGATATCTGTTTGAAGTTCTGAGGAGAAGCAGAAGCTTTTTGGAGCAATGTCAGCTCCTGTATATCCAGGGGCAACTAGACCCAATAACCAACGTCCGTCTGGACCACCAGCCGGTTATAATCCTAATTTACAGAGAGGCCCCAATCCTTCGTTGTCTCAAAATTTCCAGAATTTGCACCTTAATCAACCACAAAATGCTCCATCCCAACCTTCTTTTGGTGGGCCTAGAGGGCCACCTCCTTTTGGTCAGAACGCACCTCCTTTTGCTGGACCTTCACCTGTATCTAGACCAGGACCTCCGCCACCTGGTGTTGTTCCTAGGGGCGTGATGCCCCCTGGTGGACCTCCACAAAATATGATTCCACCCAACATGGTACCTGGAAGACCTTCAGGTCCTATGCCTAGTCAGCCTCCACCTTTTGCTTCTAGAGGTCCTCCTCCTGGTGCTCCCCCACCAGGGGTAACTCCCCCTTCCTTTCAAGGTTCGCAACCTTTTCCCCAACAGCCAAGTGCTCGTCCTACTGCTTTTGGGTCATCACCATTAACTGCAGGTCCGGTTCCTTCTTCCTCAACTCAACAACGCCCTATTAGTAATGGGCCTCCTTCATTCTCATCTGGAGGCTTTCCTGGTGGTCCTCCTGGTTCTTCTGCAGGAACTCAGCAATCTTTTGTAAGAGGCCCACCATCCTTTGGGGTGCAGTCTCCAATGATGCATCCTCATTTCGGAACTCAGCATGCTAGTGGTTCAGCTGCTCCTCCCACCGAGTCTCTGTCAGGACCTTCACAACCAGTATCTCCCTTTTCTGTTGTACCTCAACATGCACAACCACCATCTGGTTCTCCTTTCGGGCAACAAGGCCAACAACCATGGCAGACACAACCACGTCAGGTATGTATTAATACTCTATTTTAAATGTGTGGGGTTGTTTTTGAAGCTCTAACATATAGCGTGGTGAAATTTCATTATGTATCTATTTTTAAAGCATAATTGCTTTCCAAATTTGCCAAATTTGTGAAAATCTACCTTATAAATTTTGTAAAATTTGTTTGAGTACCACTACCTGATTGATAGAATACCTTAAAAATTTCCGCTTGTCAGTTTAATTTTTCTTTTCCCCTCCATTACTAGTATACTCCCTCCATTTCATAGTAATTGCAACACTTTGACTGGCACACCAATGCATTCTTTTATCCGAGTTTACCTTCCAAGCATTGGTACCTTTAGAGTTTAGAGGTTGAAGTTTTCGCTTCATTTCATTTGCTCTTCTATTCTAATACATGATTTATTTGTTAATAAATTTCCTGCTTTTTGACATGTGATGTTTTAATGTTTCTTTATGTTATATTATAATGTTCTTTCTTTGAATGGTGTTACTAGATTTCCAATCTATGTTGGCATCATTAGTACCAACATGCTTTTCGGTTATACGCATCAGATAAACGTTTGTCCTACTGTTTGACCTCTATTACTTGTGGGGTTTAAATCTTGAAACTATGTCAGGTTGCTCCTTCATCATTGTCCAGTTCTCTGCAACCACCACCGATGTATGGAATGCCACCACCAATATCAAGCCAAAACATGGCTGGAGCACCACCTGCTGTTAGTCAAGTTGGAGGTCCGATGGCATCGAAGGTCGATCCCAGCCAAATTCCTCGCCCTTTCCCAAGTTCTTCAGTTATCTTGTACGAGACTCGTCAAGGCAATCAGGCCAATCCTCCTCCGGTACTATATCTTGCTGTGTTGTAATGGATTAGCTATTATAGCTCTTTAATTTCCATTTAATATGGCATCCGTTTTGAACTTAGGATCTTTTAAGCAGGTTTTTTTTTGTTTTTGTAGAACTGGAGGCTTTATGTAGGAATTTAACCCCCTTAACCAACTCAAATATAAAGAGGGAAGAAATCAGTGGAAATACATTGTTATCTTTAGTTTGAAACTATTTATTGAATTCATTTTGCTTTAAGATAAACACGTAGATCAGAGTGTTTTTTCTATAATATTATAAGGTTGGAAGAATATATAATGCAATAATTTCCCATCTTTCTCTTTTGGGGGAGAACATGAAGAGGAGACATAATAAATGGGTAAATTTGTTTCTTGATTGGAAAATTGCTAAATAATGGGGATTGAGGAATCAAAATAGATTCATTGAGATTAAGGGGTGAGAAAATGTTGCTTAAATGTGGAATTTTATTTCTTTCTTAGTAGGAAGCATGGAAAATGTCACATTGTTGTATAGGTTTCCATTACAGAATAATAGAAAAAGTTAGTAGTATTAACTTGATTTATAATTGTGCTAGCATATTATTCCAACCTCAAATCTTTGCTCTCTTTGAACCCAAACACCAAAAGGAACAAAATCATTCACAAAAAGGGGCAGTGATGGTAATATTTCTTTGAAGACTGTAACAGAAAAGCATACATATGTGTGGTGATTGATGTTTTTAAGGCTGTCTGGTAAATTTTTGGAGTTAAGGCTTGTTTTAAGAATGGCATGCCTTTTACTAGGTTGTTATATTTCTTGTATTCGGTAATTGATTGCTCATTCCCTGAATCCCGCATTTGTCTATGGTCTATACATGAAATATCTATTAGTATGGAAATCAATACTTCTAAATTCTATTGTCTTCTTGTTTGTGGTGAAGCCTGCTACAACCGAGTATATTGTCACAGACACTGGAAATTGCAGCCCTCGCAACATGAGGTGTACAATTAGTCAGGTAACTTTTTGTTTTTTTGGGATTGGTCAGATAAGTATCTTGATTACATAAGTAGGGAATTTATATCCTTTCCTTTATGATTTAGAATGACTTGTAGTGCCTTGCTATCTCAACAGATCCCATGCACAAGCGAGCTTCTGACGACATCTGGGATGCCGTTGGCTTTGCTGGTTCAACCATTCGCTCTTCCTCATCCATCTGAGGAACCCATTCAGGTAACTTTTTGTTACCTGGGGCTTAAATATTTTTGCTCTTTAGGTTGGAATTTAAACATCTTGGAGAATAAGGATGGAAGTAGAAGACCTTTATGACTCTGTTTGTGGCTAGCTAGAAAAGGATTTGAAATCCATTCTTGTGTTCTGTGATATATTCTGTAATTATTTGAATAAGATTTCTGGACAATTGTAAAAGGAGTTATACTGCCTTATCGTGGACAAAAGGAGTGACCAATGGAGAAAAGAAATGGAAGATCACCTTTGTAAACATTTTTTTTTTGCACATCTACAAAGAAAATATAAGTTTCTATTGAGTATATATGCTAGACCTTTTTTTTCCCCCTCAACATATTTATAAAGGATAAAGTAACGTATCAAGTATCTTCATGGGCCAAGACATCTGGGGCAGCTAAGAGTTACTAGATTAAGGAGGTGAAAGCAACTGGCATAATCTGCAATTTGGATTCCTGATTAGACGACTTCTTCTGCTTTTTTTTGTACTTATTTTTCAGCCTTTAATACATCATATTTTCATTATAAAAGAAAAAAAAATAAGCCTTTAATACATCATATTTTCATTATAAAAGAAAAATAATATTGAGGTGCCGGCTCTGATACTGCAGAAGCATTGTGTGTTTTGTGTCTGCTTCTGCTCTATATTCAGTCCATTTGTGAATATAATCACACTGTTTCTGTTAGACTGATCTATTGTTGTTCAGGTTGTTGACTTTGGGGAAAGAGGTCCAATGCGATGCTCTCGCTGCAAAGGCTACATAAACCCTTTCATGAAATTTATTGATCAGGGACGTCAATTCATCTGCAACTTGTGTGGTTAGTATCAGCAATTTATTGACTTTTTCCTGATCCAGTTTTTGTTATCCTAGTCTACTCTTTACTGCTATATGATTTGGAAAGTACAATTTAGCTCTCATGAGTTTTTGTGAATGTGGAAGGAGAAACTCTCATGTTATAGTTGCAAAAGGTATCTGAGGAAAGCTTACTAAATATGAATAGATAACAAAGTGAACTTCAAAATAAATATTTGTTGAAGCGAAAGTAATTGTTTGTGGGGGTGTGGAGGATGTTCAAAGGAAGTCTTTTGAAGAAGCCTGCATAAGGGCAGCTTTTGATGCTGGCAATGAAACACTTTGGTTATGCGTGAATTATTGATGAATGACCTGATAGAGTGATAGAATGACCTGATAGAGTGATAGTATACTATTTTCCTAATGTGTTAAAGCATGAAGGTCATCTGAACTAATATGAGAGATTTTTCTTTCTATGTTCCGCAATACACCTCATAATAATATAGGATATCCAAGTCCATTAAACGGCATAATAATTGTACAAAAATCGGTGCATTTATTTTGGTCAACATTCAAAAAATTGACTGTTTTGTTTAACCTCTTCGACTTATGAGGCCATATAATATATAATAGAATCTTCTTGTTTTTCTAGAGTGTCACGGCTTGGAGTCTAGTGGTATTCTGTATTATTGATGGATGGAGTTATTAATATGCAGAAACCAGGGTACTTTGTAATCACTACATTAAAAATTTTGCTCTGCAAAAGCTTTGTTACAATTTTATATCTACTTAATGAAAAAACCCTTATGTAATCACATGGGGCTCAGCATTATACAACATTATGTTAAGCATATAAATATATTAACTACAGATATTAGATTGTCAGTTACATGTCCAGATTTGATTATGTGTGTTTTGCAGGATTTACTGATGAAACTCCACGTGACTACCAATGCAATCTTGGGCCTGATGGGCGGCGTAGAGATGCTGATGAAAGGCCTGAATTGTCCAAGGGAACAGTTGAATTTGTTGCAACAAAAGAATACATGGTTAGTTATTTTACATCATGAATTAAGACTTCTCACAGAATATTTGCTAAGCTATATCGATGGTTTGAAATTAAAATGTTCTGTATGGTCGAACTAATTATGAAGATTGACTTGTGTGGCTGATATTAAGTATTTACAAACAGTAAAAATTACTTCCTCCATTTTTTTTTTTAATATTGCACCTGTTTTTTTTGGCTAATTACTTGGTTCATGTCATGGGATGGGACAAAGTTTTACATTGGCTGTCACTAGCCTACCGAAACCCTCCTCCTTTATCCAGGCTTGGGACTGGCAGCGGGAAACGCTCTTCGTACCGGTGCACCCACTGGTCTGCGTCTTACATGCCCACTTATGGGATTAAGGCTTTGATTGATTGATTGCACCTATTTTTTTGGGCTAAATACTTCTTTCTAATATCATATCTTTCTCCTCGCATGGTCCCCACTCATACCTTTTTCTTTTATTAATTTTTATGTGTTATCTACTCTCACATCCCTTAATTTTCAATAAACTATTAACTCCACTATTTTTTTTTTGCAATGTAATACCCCAACTATTCCACTTACATAGTTTCATCTTATTATATTAAAGTTAACTAAGCTACCAAACCTATGTATTGGTTAAACTGATGCTTTTAGTGTTATACACCTACACTTTTTGTCCATTCGTCATTCTTTTTTTATCACATTCAGTCTATGTACTTTGCTGCATATGGGATTAGGATGGATGGGTATACATTGTAGGACTGTGGCAGAGGAAGCATTTGTTTTATCATAGGGGGGGGGGGGGGGTGGGGTCAGTATTTTTTTTTGTAACTTGTGGAATTTTCTTTTCTTTTCTTTTTTTCATTTCTTTTTACAACTTTTGGATTTTTCTCTCTTTTATGTCACACAATGACACAAACTGATTTTTCCTTAATTTTTTTTTATAAAAAAATAAATTTTATGGAGCTCTTAGCCCATTTTCTTAATGAACAGATATCTGTATATGTAAGTATATTCAATCCTCATATCCAAGTCTGAACAATATAGAATTGTGATGAATAGTTAAAGACAGTTAAATTGCTCATAATTTTTGGTAGTTACTACTTGTCTTGGCTTGCTGAACGAGCTTAGAACGGGATTGGTGTCCACCCATAAGAGAGTAGAATCTGAGGAAAGACAAACTTTTTACTCTTTTTGACTGCATTTGTAGTGTGTTTGAACTCATCAGCCTTTATGAAACAGTATTGATTCCTGTCTTTCCTGTCTCCTAGGTGCGTGATCCAATGCCTGCAGTGTTCTTCTTCCTTGTTGATGTTTCCATGAATGCCATACAGACTGGTGCAACTGCAGCTGCCTGTAGTGCTATCAATCAAGTTATTGCTGATCTCCCAGTAAGTATTGTGTTTACATGCAGTTATTTTGGTTAAACCTTGAACATAATTCATCATCCATCATATTCAAATAGTTTTGTTATGAGGATTTTGTTTTTCTGAAAATGGATTTCAACTGGATTTTTGTAAGGAACAGGTCAATGGGTATCCAAAAATGAGTCATTTCGGTTAGGAAACCTGTTTGTAAACACTTGGTCAATTATATGATTTTAGCAACTTCGATTATCATGATTATTATTGCGTTTTGTTTACTGAAATAAATACGATCTTAGGAAAGTATGTACAAGGATGAAACTAACTTGAAGCCAAACTTAATAGAAAAGTTAATCAAGACCTACTATCATGAAGCAGGGTAGTTTAAATTATGTATGAATTTGTTCTTCTTAGAATTTGCAATGCATCTAGCACTGCCTATGGACTCCAAATTATTGGTTGCTATGTTTCCATGTTTTTTGATTGCAGGAAGGTCCAAGAACTATGGTGGGAATTGCAACATTTGACTCAACAATACATTTTTACAATTTAAAACGGGCACTTCAGCAGGTTTACAATCCACTGCTCTCTAACTCTAATGCATGCCATATTTTAGAATCAATGTCAATACTGTCTTGATTGATGTGCATTCATTTCACGTATTTGAATTCTATTTAGTAAACTGCTCTTGACTTGTATCTCATAGTTGTACAGTTATTCTTCTCTTTCTTTCTTGGAACTTTTGTATTAGATCATAATATAGTACCATTGCTGGCATCATCTTCTTTTTCTATAGGGATCGTCTTTGGGGCTTAATAATTTGTTACATACACGTGTTTCATGTAATAACAAATATAACGATAAAAACTGATTTTTTGTTGTAATTTGCAGCCGCTGATGCTCATAGTTCCTGATGTACATGATGTCTATACTCCTCTGGAAACAGATGTTATCGTTCAACTTTCCGAGGTTTTCCCATTATACATGAACCTTGTTCCTTCGACATGCTAATAAGCTCCTTTGATTAAATTTTTATGTTTTATTGACTCAGTGCCGTGAACATTTAGAGCTATTGCTGGAAAGCATTCCAACCATGTTTCAGAGTAATATGATTGCTGATTCAGCCTTTGGTGCAGCAGTCAAGGTATGATGTAGTTAGTTCATTCATGTTTAGAAAAGAACAAGTATGATTAAGAATCTTTTTATTATGCATGGTACTGTTGCTGTGTTGCATGGTTGCACATTTTTTCCCCTTCTGTAATGTCAGCAACTCACTAAAGTTTGGGTAATGCTGTTTGGCTTACTTTTAGGCTACAAGTATGTTTAGCATGTACTTTTAGGCTACAAGTTTGTATGAAGAGAGAGATCAGGATTTTGTGTGTGTGTGTGTGTACATTATGCTGCCATGGATTTAGGTGACAAACTGACTGGCATGGTATTTTGTTTAATCTACCTTTAGGCTGCGTACATGGCTATGAAGAGCAGTGGAGGAAAGGTTTTAGTGTTTCAATCAGGCAAGTGCTTTATATACCTTTATCTATTAGCAGTTTTTCATCGTTTTTATCATGTTCTATTAATAAAAGTCTATTAATGTCAACAAAGTAGAGATTTTTTTGCATTGTAGAATTTTCTGGCATGGAAACATTACTAAATTGAATGCAAAATGTTATGAATTACATCACCTAACCTATTGAAAATTTATTTATCTTGATCTCTCTGTGTAGGCATATAAAGTGATGTTAAAAAGTACATTTGTGCTTTTCTTCATACTTTGTATAAGTAAACAGTGTTGTAGTGCTATGTGAGCATTATATAGTAATTGATTCCACCTCAATGTATATAGCTTCTATTGCTTTCTCTTTTTAACCTTACACGCAAAGCTTGGAGCTGAAAATCTTCTATTCATCACTGCTCTTGATATTGTTGGTTGAGAGATTCTACCACATCAATGTTAATTGCTAAAAATATCTAGATGCATGAGGGAGGCTTAGAAGATTTATGATTTATATATTCCTCTATATTTTATCACTTTTTCCCTACTGAAACTATTGGTTCAATTATTAGTTTGGGAAGAATAGTGAATGCTTCATCTCGTTTTTTCTTTTTTTAACAAGTAAATGTGTTTGAAGCTTGGTGGGGTAGTTTGGGATTATTGACTCAATAGTGGACCCTTATCATGTATTTACATGCTCTCTAAACATTAAAAAAATAAAAATAGAATGAGGCACTTAAGTGAAAGGGGTTCTGAAGCAGTGCAGCCCAAGTATGAATGCGTGATGAAGAGGTGAAGGCGTAAGTGAAGTGAGGTGGACATTTTGATGATTAACATTTATGGCTGCTCTCATATTGAGAATTTATCTAGACTAATGTATTATAAATACGCTATGCATCACTAGTTTTTTCATATATATGAATCATGATTACCATATCATACAATAAACCAGAGATTCATGTCTTTATATTGAGTTATAAAAGAATGAGACTTGCTCATATAAAAGGAGTCCTTCGTGCTCTTTAGTCTTTAAATGTTTATTCTCAAGATATTCAGTCTTTATTCTTTGAGCATAACTCTGTGTGTGCAGTATTACCATCAATTGGCATTAGCGCCCTTTCTGTTAGAGAAGCTGAAGGTAGAGCAAATGCATTGGCTGGAGACAAGGTAAATTAGAAACAATACTCTTTAACAATGACAATTTATCACTGTACTCCAGGGGTATTGTTGTAGGTATCTCTCTGTGTTGAGGATGCCAATTTTGTTGTTCACTTATTTAACGATATGCATGCCTAATATTTACTGTGTTTGGTTATATATATATATATATATAGGGGGAGGCTCTCGTGAGAATTTTTCTTATGTGAGAATTTTTTTTTATGTGAGAACACTCTTTATGTTCTAAATTTTTACTTGTATGTTCTAAATTTTAAATATGATGTTCTAAACTTTTCCTTAGGTGTTCTAAATTAAATCAAATGTTCTAATTTAGTATTCACATGTTCTAAACCATAAATTAGTTAAGTTTAATATCATAAATTTTAAATAACTTGTTACAAAATTTTAACTTATATGTTCTAAATTTTAAAATGTGTGTTCTAAGATTTTTAATTATATGTTCCAGATTTTAAAGCGTATGTTCTATATTTTTACTCATATGTTCTAAATTTTTTACTCACACTTTCTATATTCTATATTTGTTTGTTCTAAATTTTTATTCACATGTTCATAATCTTAAATCAAATGTTCTAAATTTTACTCATATGTTCAAAATTTCATAAAGCAGATTTTATAAATTTTTAATCACTTGTTCTAATTCTTAAATTAAATGTTCTAAACATATTACTCACTTAGATGTTCTAAATTATTACTCAGATGTTCTAAATTTTAATTTCAGACGCATGTTCTAAATTTTTACTCGTATGTTCTAAACTTTTACTCACATGTTCTAAATTTAAAATCAGTTCTCATATAAGTATGAATTCTCACATATGAACCTATTCTCACCGGATCCCTCCCCTATATATATATATATATATATATATATATATATATATATATATATATATATATATATATATATATATATAAAACAAAATTTCTCTCGATTTGCATCCTTTTTTATAATTATCACCTTCCGCAGTTCTGTTTTTCTATATTAATTTTGTGATTCACACAAAGATTTGACTTAATTCACCCACTGAAATAAATTCTTTGTTAGGTTTTATAGATATGGATCGAGTCAGTGAACCAGTGCTGAAACTGATTTGACCTTTTCTCTCCACTTTACATCCTACTTTGTTGCTTAAGAAACGAGTACCCAAAATTTAACACATATCAAACAGTTTTTATTTCTTTATTTATAAAAAAAAAAAAAAAAAAATCACACTGTTGGATGCAATTTGTATGTAGCGATACTTTCTTGTCTGGAATCTGCTTCTATGATCCATTTGCATGATTTTGACTTTTAAGAGAACTGAAGATGCAATTTTATAAACTTCTATGATCTCAGGAGGCTCATAAGTTGTTGCAGCCTGCAGACAAAACTTTGAGAGAAATGGCTTTAGAGTTGGCTGAATATCAGGTGACTATATGACATTTCACTTTTGTGTCACTATGTCTAAAGCAAAAGGTTTAGAACTAGTATGTATTCAGTTCAAATTAATTTGAGCATTTTTGAGTTTTGACTTTCCTCTTGTCAATGTTAGGTCTGTGTTGATCTGTTCCTTACTACTCAGTCATACATGGATATTGCTTCTATCTCTGTTGTGCCAAGGACTACTGGTGGACAGGTATACATGGATGTATTTTTCATTGTACTTATTTTTACGTTAAAAGGACTCCTTGAATTTCAAATCTTTCTTCTCCCATCCTGTTTCTTGGTGATATTATATGGTATAGTATACTGGAATCAAATGTTGGTTCCTGTTAGTAATGTTGGAGAAAATCAATTTAGAAAATGGATTTTAGAACTGTGCTTAGTTTTGGTTGTAGCTTGTTTTCAAATGGCATTGATGAATGATGAAGCTAGTGGTTCAACTTGGTCATATACAACCATATGTATGATTACAGAATTTCAGAGCGTCTAGACTATCTTTTTGACATTTCCTTGTATAGTCTGCTAGAACTTTAAGTTTCTTCATCTTATAAAGTTAAAACTACTTCTGTGGTGGCTTTAGGATGTTGAAGTTGTGGTTGTCTAGGTTCCATTGACTTTGGGGCGTTTTTGTTTATTTGGTGGTGCATATTTGAGGTCAAGAGATTTTTATTCAGTTATGATTTCGATTCAGTCTGGCGTCCTATGCATCTTGAATTGTCTACTTTAGCTTGATTGTTGTTGTATATCAGATAACTACTAGAATTTTGCAAAATTATGTCTGCCTCTTGATTTTATTTTATTAAGGTTCTACAGAGTAATTGTCTAAATGTATACAGAGGCAAGGCCGTATTTCTTTCATGAGTGTATTCTTTGTATTTGGTGTACTTTGCAGTCAATTTTGTGATTTCCAGATCTGCTGGGGTTTGGTAAAGGATCTTTAGTCATTAATATGTTATGAAGCTGACATCATTTCTTTCTATGCGGAATGGTTGGATTCCTGACCAATATTTGTATTAATATGAGCTCCTTGCTGGGTTCTTTTGATTTCTTTTTCAGACAAGTGCCATATGTAGTGTTTACTTGAGGAAGTTTCGATTTTTAATTTTTCCAAATAAATGGATTACTGATTGATAATTTATCACCTCCATTAGTTTGGGTATTTATTGTGTCATTATTGTATTTTTTTTCTTTTCTGATAAGAATGAAAACTCCATATGATGCATGGAACCTTTTTTAACCATTCGATACTTATTGTTATAGGTTTATTACTACTATCCCTTCTCGTCACTCTCTGATACAGCTAAGCTGTATAATGATCTTAGATGGAATGTATCAAGGCCACAAGGTTTTGAAGCTGTGATGCGTGTTCGTTGCAGCCAGGTAGGTTATTGTATTTGGTAGTGGCCAAAAGCTCATTATGTCATTTAGTTTACTGATTCTCCTTGATTTTATGCTCATTGAACTGTTCTTTCAAATATATGTTTAGGGTCTTCAAGTCCAAGAATACACTGGAAACTTCTGCAAGCGTATTCCAACAGATGTTGACCTTCCTGCAGTATGTTAATCTTTTTTCATTACTTGAATCTAGTGCTTTATCCCAAATTGGGTAACATTAAATCTGATTTTTGTTAGATATTATCAGTAAACCCAATATTTCAAAAAGCTTACGTCATACTTCACCACTTAGGGTAGATATTCACAACCAATATCCTTAATTTTCTAGTCTCTGAAACTGGTGTTGCCAGAATTTGCAATTGAGTTTGTTCCCTGAGTTTTATGTGAGGTGTGTCGTGTTGCAAGCTTTGTGAAGTTGCTATTAATTTACAGTGCCTATACTCCATGAGGCCCTATGTTGGTTTAAAAGTGTTTATAATACTTGGGTTTTCAATTAGAATAGGAAAATGCATTGCAATATATTATTTTTGGCATACTAAGTGTTGGATTTACTTATGAACTCTGTTTCCCTTACCCCTTCATGTGAAATTATATTACAGTCCTTTCATGTTAAAGTTGGGTTAGATATAGTCATATAGAGGAGACAGCAATTGGGGTGGTGTTATTTAGCATCACCAGAGGACTATTGAATTACTGCTGAGAATTTTATTTTTTATTTATTTTGTTTTATTGGGGGTTGTGTGGCCTATGTAAGGAGAAAGAAGAACTGCATGAGTATTTGAACCTTTTTCTATGTGAGGAGAAAAAAGAACTACGTGCCTATTTGAACCCCTCTCATGTTTTTGGATCAACTTGCCAATCTATGTATATGTGTGGCAAATAAGACTTTAGAAGTCTTCCTTTAGCCATGTGAAAACGTTGTATGCATATTTTATAGGGTTGCTTGTCAGTTACTCCTATACTCCATGTCCTTGTCAATTTATCAACTCATAACAAAACACTTTCTAGTGGGAAGGACTATTTTTTTCTGTTTGTTAAGATTTTAATGATCACTTATTTTTCCCTGAAAAAAGTGAAGACTAATTGTTCTTTAGGGAATATGCTTTGGTCAATATTATAGCCGGACTGTTTTGTAAACGAGGATTGCTAAATTAACTCGACATGGCCAAGAAATAAATGGAGTGGGGTGGGGGGAAGTTTCAACTTGTTCAGGTCATGTTGGAGCTGAGAGCATTCATTTTTTTTTTTTTTTTTTTTTTAAATCTGGTAGAGCGGACGAGCAGTACACAACATGTCACCTTCACCTTTTTTCAAACTCTTTCAAATGATTATCTTGTTATGTCCCTCTCTTTATCTCGTACGATTCCTTACGACAATTCATGTTAGCCGACCCCAAATCATTTTGGGACTAAGGCATTGTTGTTGTAGAGCGATTTTTGGTTATTGTATTTGTATGGGCATTCTAGCTGGTAAGTTACAGATGTATTTGGAAAACTTGTCACAAAACTTCAATATTTTCAGATTGGTGTTTTTTTTTTTTTTTTTTTTTTTTTTTTTTTTTTTTTTTTTTGGGGGGGGGGGGGGGGTGGGGGGGGGAATCCCTTGCTTGTTTTTGGTACTTCTTTGGGATTTTCTTTGATAGATATGCATGTCTGCTATATCCATTGTTTTTCTGAGAGAACTATTGATCCTCATTATTTTTTGCTTTTCCATATGTAGAAAGGAATTCATTTTTCATTTATGTAGAACTTTTCCAAGACATTTTGTCTGCATTGGCTATATTCTTCGGTGCTACTTACACTGAAATGCAGTTGCTGGGAAGTTTCAATCTACTAATTTATCAAACTTGATGGATATGCAGATTGACTGCGATAAGACTATAACAGTAACCTTAAAACATGATGATAAACTACAAGATGGCGCAGAATGTGCTTTTCAGGTATAATTCGGTGATACTTATGAATGCATCATGCCATAACAGCATCAATCAGTTTTGCATACAATTTGAAATCATATACTCTTGTTTACATAACCAACATTATCATTTCTAATGATACAATGAGACATCATGTTAGTAATTTTTGCTTGCCAACTTCAACTAACTACTCTGTGTATTCAGTGTGCCATTCTCTACACCACTGTGTATGGTCAAAGAAGAATCAGAGTCATGAATCTCTCTCTATCGTGTACAAGTGCGCTTCCTAATCTATTCCGCTCAGCTGACTTGGATGCTCAATTCACATGTTTCTTGAAGCAAGGTAATGCATTTAATATAGGCTGATCATAGATGATTATGATACTGCTCCTCTTGGAATTTATACTAATAATTTCATTTTTTTTAGCTGGAAATGAAATTCCTACTTTGCCTCTTCAACAAGTCAGGGAGCATGCAACAAACCATTGTGTCAATATTCTGCATTCTTATCGAAAATTTTGCTCAACTGTCCAATCTACTGGACAACTCATTCTGCCTGAAGCTCTCAAACTTCTGCCTTTATACACTCTTGGTATGATCTCTCATTGCTACTGTTCAACTGTTAGATATAGAGCTTGATCTTATGACCTTGTGTTGGAACAATTTGTCTTTAATATTTCTTATCTTTGCTGTTATAGTTTTAATTTGTTATCTCTAATTTAGCTAATGATTACAACTGGATGACTTTTGAATTTTCCTGATTTCTGTGCCTGGGACTAGACAGCATTCTCTTGATGGATCAATTTGTGGTCAAATGCCTGCCTAACATGTATTTTCCCCAAATGCGCATAGCTACATACACATAATGATTGTACTAAATTTTTAGATTTTTTTGAGCTTCTAAATGCTTCTCAAGTGTAGAAATTCAGATCTGATTAACACTTCAACATTTAAAGACTAGACAGTGACCTTTGGTGGAAGGCTTTGTCATTTTCACTTAAACTTCCAAAGGTTAGACAGCAGTGGGATTCATTACATGTCGCCCCTCTTTCCCATGGGCAATATATTTTATATCTCTGCATTTCATTTTAGTTGGTTACCTTGCTAACTAGTTTTCATCTGTTAGAGACGTAGAGGGTGAACACATGGGGGTAGCGTTGGAGGGGGTAACTATATTAATTCTGACCTTTGCCCACCACATCTATATATCACGACACAAGGTAGGGGGGTGCAAGGATATGAGTCCTTCTAATGTTGTGGAATACCAAGGCACTTACTGATCAAGCTGTGCTGGTTTGGGGACATTAATATCTAAACTTGTCATGACCTGTCCTCGTAGTAATAACCAGAGATACATTTAGCATTTTGCGTAGTCTGAAGGTATAGCTTAATTTTCTTCTTGAATAACTTACATTCTGACACTTTTTAAAACATGTTTCCGGCGAATATCTAGAAATAAGTAACAAACCCAGATCAAGAACATGAAATACCTGAGACACGATGATGATGATGATACTAACATACTATGAAAACCTGTTAAAATGAGATTATGACTCCTAAGTCAAGTATGCTATGGAAGTCCCAACCACTTTCGTATCTGCACTCTGCTGCATTTTGAAGTAAAATAATAAACTGAGAGGTATTCTTGATTACATTTGAATTTGATGGCTGCCTCTGCATTGCTACAATATCAGCTGTTTGTGTCTGTTGATCACGTATGTACTCCAAAAAGAACGTTTGTTGAAGGCTAGATGCCATGTTGTCACACAGTTTAAGCTTCACCAAAAAATTGTCTTGTTTCAGTGAACCTGAATTATGACAGTTGTTTCTTTGAAATCTATCTAGATTATTAGGCGTAGCATTTGTGCATTCCGCTGCACATTTGGTAACATGGTTTGGCCATGATTTAGGAAGAACTTAGAGGTGGACCCCTGATCATCTCCATTGCATTGTCACCATACAAGAATAAGTAGGTCATCATATGAATAATGTTAAATTGTATCAGCTGGGTGGGAGTTATTTTTTATGAAATGGTGATATTGTGTATTACTCTTTTCAGCATTAACTAAGAGTACCGGACTAAGAACCGATGGAAGAATAGATGATCGGTCATTCTGGATGACATATGTTTCTTCTGTATCTGCGCCTCTTGGAGTTCCATTGGTATATCCTAGGCTGATTGCTGTCCATGATCTTTTCTCTAAGGTACATTTGACTGCTTTCTTGCAGCTTTTTTGTTGGCCATCTTTTTTTTTTTAACCTCTGCTCTTACATAGATGCTGCATTGCTTTGTCTCCTCTTCTGCTACTTATCAGGAAATGGATGGCTCACTTATTCCATCTGCACTCCCACTTTCTAGTGAAAACATCAGTGATGATGGAATCTATCTTCTTGAGAATGGCCTGGATGCTTTAATATATATTGGGAATTCCGTGAATTCTAATACTTTGCAGCAACTATTTGGCTTTTCATCAGTTGCTGAGATCCCTACTCAGGTATGCCAAGCCCATGTTAAAGTTCATCATACCTACCCTTACAAACTTTTCAAACATTTCTCCGTAGGCTCCCTTAGATAATGGTGTTGTAAGTTGCAAGCACAATGTGCCAAATAAGTTATTCAGTGCTATCATTTGTGGGTGACAATTTATTTGTTAAAATCTGTGTCCAAGTGCAGATGAAGGTAGTTCTATGCATTTTTGTAAAATTATTCATGTCTATGCTCTACAAGTCTACAGTACTACAATGAAGTAGATATATACTGTATATATTCATAGATGCAAACAATAACTTCTTGTGATTGCTAGAATAATCCAATTTTCTTGGCTTCCCTAAGGTAGTTGGTCAGTGGATGAGAAAAGATATTAGCTACCGCCTTCATGTTTTTTGAAAAACAGTTTTTGTATTCTTGTATGTGCAGTTTGTGCTACAGCAACATGATAATTCAGAGTCAAAGAAACTTAATGATGTCATTAATGAGATACGACGTCAGAGATGTTCCTATCTACGGTACACCTCAAGTTCTCTTAGTATTTTAAGATAACTTTTACATTATCTCTTTTATGAAATGCCATTAATTATTGCCAAATATACCTTCCTTGCAGCTTAAAATTGTGCAAGCAAGGAGACTCTTCAGGTAAGGCTTTTTTTTATTATTTTATTTTTATATTAGTGATACACTGTTACCTATATTTCTGAATGTATAAGTTTATTAGACCAATAAGTGATGCTTGTATGTGTGATTTCATATATGTAGGTCTCTAGTATGATGAGCAACTGTACCTCATGTAGATGTTTACCTTTTGGCCCCTCTTTTTTCTACAAAAAAACCTTCTATTTGACTTCTGAAAAGTTGCACATTAGATCCTACAGGATCTGGAAAACCTATAACTCACAGTAAAAGAACTTGTAGCTCAAAATGAAAGAACAAATCTCACCATAAAGAGCCATGCATTTCATAATAAAGGAACATATAGTAAGAAATGTATTGTTTAAAATAAGTGCATAAAGAAATGCAAGTACAATGAGAGAATATTAAGTTGGACTGTATTACACAATGCATAATTTAACTATTTATTGTCGTAAGTCCTAACCCCATTAGGATATGACATGAATTTACAAAGAGACCAATCCTAAACCATTTTATATTAGGAAAGATGGCAAACTTTATTTGACGTCTTAAATATGTTGTGTAACTGTGATTATGAACACCAGGGGTACTGACTAAGTTTCACTAGAGATTTTTCACCTAATGGCCTTGCATTTGCATACCTCAACTTTTTTAAGTCAATTGGACCAAATCTTGTTAGTCAACCTTTACCTATTGCCCCCTGCGAAGTTGAGCAAGATGGATGAAGATATTATACTATATAATCTAGAATTCAACAATAACCTCTAGTAACTCTCTAGGTTGGCCATATGGGCTTCTCAGTTGTCATAGTTCAAACAATCTCATAGTAACAAACCATCTTTTAGTGCAAGTTCTAACCAATTTTGTCTGACCTGTTTTCCTTTACCGAATCAACCTAATTTCTCAGCATTTAAAAAAAAAAAAAAAATAGTGACAGGATATATAGACTGAGAAAAGGAATTTTGAATAAATGTATTAATAGATATTTTTAATATGATGATCATGCATAATTTGTATAAAACTAATTTTAACCCTACTGAAGTGGCCTCTCTCATGTATGACTGTTTCTTTTGCTTTCAGGAATGTTATTTTTCTCATACATGGTAGAAGACAAGTCTCCATTGGGCTTATCCTATGTTGAGTTTCTGGTACATATACACCGGCAGATACAAGTTAAAATGGATTAACCAATGTATATATCTGAATTACTTGTACGAATAGCGACAGTCATAAGATGGATGGTGCATGAAGTCACGGGAAGGAAGACAAATATTTTGCCTCAAACGAAATCAGTTAGTGTGGATGATGTAATGTTCTTTATTAAGTTAATTAGGGATTTGTCGTCATTATTTTAATATTTTTCAAGTTTGTGCTTGTAATATTTCGTCCTGACAAGAACCAAGTGATTGGTTTTTAGCTAAAATCAGAGTGATCCATTATCATCACATCTTTCCTTGATTCCCTTAAACGTCCATCATTCATGTAAGCAATATTAACTACAACATTTGAGTTTTTTGCACAGATCGACGTCTATAGGTTAAATACTTTCATGTTTTTGGTCTAGCAGATTCCAAGTTTTTCCTTTACTTTCTCCTTTTTAAGCTGAGCACTGCTATGATAAAATTGTTAAGATGAAGCAACAGCAGAGGTAGAGATGGGAAAATTGCTTGATCGTAAACTTTGGATGAACAATGCGCAAAGAAAATCCTTTTGTCAATACCCACAACAATGGTTAAGCATAAAGGAAGTATTGACAGCTCTAAAAATTGCGTACCATAGAAAAAGATTCTATACTACATAATTTTAAGAGCTAACAAGTACACTTCCATAATACAGCAGTTAGAGCAGACATGGCATTATCATCTTCAGGGGCAAGGCTAGAAATAATAATTTTAAGAGCTAACAAGTACACTTTCTTGCATATATCATACAATTTCAGAGCTACAGATTAAAAAGTTGGGCTGCTGGCCACAGGGGCAGCCCACCCCTATTTTGATTGATTTTTTTTTATTTTTTTTTTAATACTAATTTTGATTGATTCATATGCAATGGTTTCAATTAATCTCTCCTATTTTGATTGATTGCAACACTTGTCGATTTCATCCATCTTCAATTGATAATAATTTATTTTTATTTTAAAAAAAAAACTCCCATTTTGGTCACATTTCAGTATTATTGTGAACTTTTGTGTTTATATCCTACTATTTGCAATCAATCAGAACTTGAGGAAATACTATTTATGGATATGGAATTGTAATAAGCCATTTTGCAAACTAAAGTATGATGATATTAAGTAACAATTCGATTACGACAACTTGAGTTGTACATGAGATTCCTTTCCCATAAATTTTTGTAACAGAGTATGGCAATGTAAAACTTACTTTAATTTCTTGGGGTTATCTACATTTAAAATGAAAAGAAATTACTCTACTTAATTTCACTGAGTGGTGTGCATCAATTATATTTGATACACCCTCAGTGAAATGTTATGTACAACAGGAAATGGTGAAGGGTGGATTCTACAAAACTGATTTCAAGTTAATTCCTGCTTTCATGCCATTTACAATATTTACCGATTGACTGCTAGCTGAGAGCGCGACCACCTAAAGCAGTCTTTTGATGCTGAGCACGTTGGTGGTAAGCAAGGAACTCGTACGACAGCACAGACAGGCCATGTATACACAATTACAACGATATTCCTTGTTCCAGTGGGATATGACCAGCATATATAAACAGTGATGATATATTCTTAGCTAATTGTGAAGGTCCTGCAAAATTAAAGCAGGAATGTTGTAATAACCTGATTGTGGAATGGGCCATGTGTATGCAGTTAAAGAGAACAGAATTGTATTTTTAAGGTTAATCAAGCTCAAATATACAGTACTAAGTAAGTAAGTAGTGTAGTGACCAAACACGTTTTAATGCAATGTAATGTCAGTTACATCACCAGATTAAGAAAATAGTTCAAAATTTGAAATCAACTTTTTGCAGAACATAAATATTGTCCTAATTCCTACCTGGAATTACTGAGATGGTATTTAATGTCTGTGATCATCCGCCTCCCGTTTCCAAAACAGCTCATCGATTTCCCAATGGCTGCATTTGCATTCTAGAATGCCACTTTAAAATGTAAGAAAAACAATAACATACATTTAACTAGATATTGAAGTTCAAAGTTCATCACTGATATTGTTCGGTGACTCAAAAAGTTTCATGCTGCTATACCTTGTTTTCCTTCATGCTGGGTAATGATACATTTTTCTTCAGAACCCTCATTGTTAATAAGAAAAAAAAAAAGGGAATAAATAAGCACACTCGAGGTATTCTCAATGAATCTAAGTATGCAAGTAATGGTGTTTAACAGGTAGTAGAATATAATTGAGAAATAAATTTCCCATGCTAACAAGGCACATACCTTTACTTGGAGAGTGTGTTCTTCAAGCAGTGATGAAGAATGATTTCCAGGAATCAGAGATAGCTGGCAATATCAATATTTTTAATAACACGACGTTAAAATGTATAAAGAAAATAGACAAGTTGAAACATTAGGCAGAAAACACCAGGATAAGCATCACATTAATCTACCTTACTGAATAATTCAGTTGGTGGATTCTGGGAAAATTTCTTACTGCTGGAAAGCTTGAATTCCTTATAAATATCACAGAAAAGATTAAGGAATACTAGAAACATGATGGGGGAAAATTTATTGAGGATGCAAAAGAAAAAAGAAACAGTTGACAGCAGAATTACCTTAGGGACTGTGTTTTCCCTCTTAAAATTTTGAAAAACACCAATATCACCTTTACTTGATAAGATCTGTGTGCAGATTGCAGAATTAGTGTTCAGCTATAATTTTTTATGTCAGTGTTATTTATCAGTGAAAATGAGATCACATCTTTGTAGTGCAATCACCTTTTTGTTTAATGGATGAGCTCTAAAGTTATCGAGTACATCAGATTTCTGTCTCACCAAAGTTTTACTGGAGTTTGTCCTGAAAACATAACTAAGTCAAATATTGTCCACAAACCTCCAAACAAAAACTAACCATTCAGAAAAATAACTCAGCATCAGGGATTGAAAAAAAGTTGGGAAAGACAATCATACAGCTATGATCACAAGAAACAGATATGCACTAGTTATTTCATAGTTAAGTGAAAGAAAGGCTTGAAATTCCCACCAAAACCAGAGTTAGAGATAGTAAAATAAATATAATAGAAGAAAACATCATCTATAAGTAATGGAAAGAAAACTGGGCATAAGCACCAGTGATAGACTACCTTTTATAGTCGAGCATTGCACTACCATTATTAACCTTTCCACCACGTACATTACTTTCCTGTACAAAAGAAGCTGATTTTTTCATCTAATAAAATACTGGTAATACTTTCTGACTGATTAAATTGGCTTAAGATCCTATGAAGGAACATTTTGTAGCTATTTTAATAAAATTCAACAATAACCATATTAAACTACATTAGTCATCCAAAGAGAAAGTAACCTGAAACTGTGGCAAGGGTGGTGTGCTTTTATTCTTAAAAGATTGACTCTCCTGAATCTGGCAGCCAAGGAATACAAGCAAAGTAAGTAAGAGTGGCCTGTGGATACATATCATCAGAATACTATCTCCATGTAACAAGTTACTAACCTTTTTATCTGAGGGTCTCTCTCTAAGGGTGGAACTGTTATATTTTACATCATTGTCCAGTTGGGGTGTATTCTTGGACCTGGAATAATATAAAGCATAATACACATAAAGATAAATCTAGGACTCTAAGCATAAAGTATATTGAATAAAAAAATTCAGCAACAAGTTTACAACCTTTGTCTCAGTGCTCTATGTGTCGTTGCCAAGTCTGGTTCTTTTGGAACAGTGACTTTTGGCTTTGTATTAGTTGAGTTCACAACAGTGGTTTCAGCCTTGAAAAACACAGAAAATCATCCTTAGCTGATATGATACCAGATATTTTTTAATACAAAATTATAAAAACAAAACTCATATTTCTGTAGTATGTCTTACACTGAAGGTGAGATATATCTAAAGAGGGAACCAATGAGTGGCCTCTGAAGCAATATTACAATGATATATTCGTACATTCTTTACCTTTTTGGATGACTTGTGCGAAAAACTTGTTTGATGTTTAAGATGAGCAACCTGCTTATGCATCGAAACGAAAAGAATTGTTACATACTATAGATTTACAAGCAATCTAGAATTTGCTACCCTGTATAACAATCTATCTTGGTGTTACCAAGAACAATCAAGAAACCTCTGTTTCAGATGTATAAGGTTCTAGCTCACCCTAAAAGCTTCTCCTTATGCAACAATATCATAAATCTGGTGGGCATCTAATAAGTAGGTATTCAGTTGTAGGGTTGCCCTCATGATCGTGGAGAAATGGATAAATAAAAATGGGGAAAGAATTGGAAAGAAAAAAGGCTACTTCATGTCATTAAGATACTATGACCGGTTTAAGACAGAATAATCATATGCTGTTTTGCACATCATAAGATGAAGACAAGTATTGTAAGAAAATTGTAAGAAGAGTAATAACCTTGCGCAGGTAACCAATCTCCAACTTTTGCCTTTTGGTAGCTTCAGTTTCTCCAGGAGACGTGATTGGGTTTCCAAGCTTCTGAAGCCTAATAAAGAGATACAGTACAAAGAAGAAATTTAGGATGATATTCCCTCGGGGAGGAGGCATATGTAAGACTACTTCGATGATTAAAGTAGTTTGATAGTAAGCAAGGGAACTAAATAAACACTGCATTTTATTTTAGATGGTGCATTAAAAGTATATCACAGTTAGTGTTAGGAAATGAATCACATTGTGAATACCTTCTGGAATTTCTTGTCGAATAAACATCTATGTATTGATTTTTCTTGGCCAAAAGGCTTGCTGTAGGTTGTAATAATCTTGAGCTCACTTGATAATTTGGCTGGGATGTGGACTTCAACTTCAGCATCTGTGATCCTGTCAAAAAATTTAGATTTTCAGAGGAATAAGACAATTAATCAACTATAATGTGGTTTTATCAATGCTGGTTCGCAGGCCTTAAGTATTATACATACAACTACACAAGTTTCTCCTCAACATTATATGACACATTATACAGGTGACTTCACAGTCTCAGATTTGTGAAACGGCAATCCTAAAGCGCAAAATAATGGTTAGTACAGAAATCGATCAAATACATGTATATAAAAACTATGATCATACCTTTTTCCCCTTTATCAATTAAGGAAACTTCAGATCCTCCACTGTCATCGTTGATGGAAGATACGCTCAGAGTTCCACACCTTGGGGAAGAACTTACACTGTCTGTAAAATCATCCGCTTCCATATCCAACTTGACAATCAAAGCTGACAATGGTAACAATCTAGATATTTAAAAAGATGAATGGTGAATGCTGAATAGTATCCCCTAACCCAAGTTTGTAATTAAACGTTTACAGAACTATCATCACAAACTAAATATTGTTCTTCACACAAATCGCGTCATAGTAACAAGCCTAGTAAATTCAGACACCAAATCGTACAAAACATTCGTACAAACTTAACTCTCATTCATTTTACTTCAAATAATCAACACCACATTGTTCGTGTAAGTTTACTTGTCATGACCAGATTTCGTCGTTAACAAATTTAGATGTTTGTGTTTACCAGAATTTCTTATGCCGCAGTTTAATACAAAGTAGTACAAGTTTAAGCAAAATTTAAACTCTTCCAATTAATACCTGCAGAATTAGTACTATCGTACCACAACATGCTACTGTCACTAATTATTTTTAAGCTTATTTAATTATGAAATTTTGCACAAAAACATAAAAAACCTCCTCTATACGGAATCAATAATCACAAAATTCACGAGTACATTGATACTATGTACGTATATGTGAATTGTAAGATAATTTTATTACGGAGTACTACGTAAACTCGAATTCGAAAAATACAACAAAATCTTACGAGAAGGAGGATAGCCTTGAGCTAAATCAAACCACAGCTCGGATTCCGCAATCTCCTCAGGCGTCTCAAGCTGTGTAAAATCAAAGAATTTGGCAACATTGAACTCATAATCAAAATCAATCTCAAACGATTCCTCGAACACGCAAGCTTTTTCTTCAACATCACCTATTTTCAAACCCATTTCAATCTCTAATCTTCTTCAATCAACACTCAAATTGAAACCTCAATTAATGGACATGAATTCAATAATAATAGCAATTTTACACCTTCATCGAAGCGCGGAAAACCTCTCTCCTTTCTCCCTCTGTTCTCCCTCTCTCTCTGTGAATTGAAAAATGAAAACCCTAGGAGAGAGAAAGGAATTTGAAGAAAAAATGGCGAAGATTTCGGAGGAGAGAGAAAATAAGACAGATATAAAGGAGGGAAAAAATGGGTGGAATTTTGAGTTTGTTTGAAGATGATGATGTTAATTGTTAACGATATTTAACAGCATTTTTCCTGGAAATTTTTGAAATTGTGGGGTCCTTCAATTTTGCCCAATAACGCTCCTAAGACAGGGATGTTTTCTTTTCATATTGACAATTTTGCTTTCCTCAATCCTCGTCGTTTTGTAATTGACTAATTGTTGTTCATGTTAAGTCAATTTCTTTCTGTACTATAACAAATTAACAACCAAAATTGGTTCTTTCGTATGTCTATGTCATGGGCCATCACCTAGAAATTGCATGTAAAACACATTACTACATTGGTGTGTAACTATGAACCTATGTATGTTACTCGTTCCGTACTTTTTTGCCCACGCTATATTTGAAAATTTTAATCATTATGAATTTACAAGTTTGAAAGTTAGAGATATATTAACAATTCAAATAATTTGAGTTTATTTTAAAAGCAGAGCTAAATAATAATGACATTTTAGTAATTCGTACTTGAATTTTTACAGTGATATGGTGAAATCTACAAATTTTCAAATACAATTTTATAATTCAATTTTGATTGGCCCTGTCAATTCAATGTATAATTCTAGACAATTTTTTTACAAAGAACCAAAGTTAATATAGTATATAAATGAACAACCATGCCACTTTTGTGTATATAGGTTGTACATTCAAAGTTACTCCATTTGTTTCAAAATATATGTCTCATTTTGACTATTTGCACTATTCATATAACTATATAGGCAACTTTGTCATTTTCTCCCTTTTACAAGCGAGCCCTGTCCTAAATCGCTAAGGCTCGCGAGGGCCCGAGCATGACCTGTGTAACTTGGTAGATTTACATGTGAGAAGTTTATTGGGTCTTTTAGGGGGCGTGCATCTTACCTACTAAGAATACAAGAGCTAAACATTACTATGGTAACAATCCTTTCCACATTATTATAGGATCATATGATTCTACGGAATTAGGGCCTGTTCTCATACAATTATTATCAGTTCAATTCAGTTCAGCTCTAATAAGTTCAGTTCATTTCAGCTCCTAATTTCCTTCTCTTACAAAATATTCATTTCAGTTCAGTTCAATTCAGCTCTAATAAGTTCAGTTCAGTTCAGTTCAATCAATGAGAACAGACTCTTAATTTAAATAAATAATCATTATTATTATTTTTAAGTTACTTCCAAAACCATATTATTATAACGTAGTATCTAAAAATCTAATTCAATTTACATTTTAATCCAAAAGTTTACAATTTTTTTTGTTTCAAAAAAAAAGTTAGCAGGAATTTTAAAGTGTTATGAATATATAGAGAGAGGATTAACAGAATAAGGTAAGAAATGTAGAGTTACTACCGGTATATCACTCTTGAGGAGGTTTTGCGCGAGACCGGACTCACCGTGAGTCCAATATGTCTGATAAAGATAATCTAATATCTGACAATAATAATCTAATACCAAACAATAATAATCTAATTCCCGACATTATTTTCTGCTTCACCACTAACTATCTTCTTATTGCATGGCTACAATATTTTCTCTCTCCTCATTACATCCATAGAAACCCCTTCATAATGGAATTTTCAACATTAAATCACATTAAACAAAGCATCTTTTACACTCCAATTGTAGTTAGGGTTGTCAAACAGGTCGTGCCGTGTCGGGTTCGTGTTCGTGTCGATGTTAAACGAGTTGAAAAATCTTTGACCAAAACCAAATCCATTTATTAAACGGGTTGAAAACTCTTGACCCAAACCTAACCCGCTTACTAAACGGGTTACCGTGTAACCTTTTTACCCATATAGTATCTAATAAAAAATAATATTCAATTCAAAAATTAAAAAGACATACATCATTAATTCATCAATGATACTACAAGAGTTTAAAGTTAGTAATTATAGTAAAAGTATTACAGGAATTTGAAGTTGGTTGCTTTATCAGTACAACCATACATAAAACTTGTCCTGAATTAACAGCCAAATTTTAATTTATAAAAGTTGAAATTTATTTAATCTGCCAAATTAATTGCCAGAAATTACCTAAATGTATACATGGTGCCAAGGCAATTTACTAATTACAAGTTTAGAATAAATTTTTTGGGTTTTTTTTACTACTTAATTAATAGGTTAAGCGTGTCAGGTTCAAGTTAGTGGATTTTCGTTCAACCCATTTATATAATTGGGTTATGAGGGTCAGTTTCGGGTTGAAAATTTCAACCCAAACCTAACCCGTTTAATTTCGTGTCGGGTTCGTGTCAACCCAATTATGTAAACGAGTCAAGAATACTTGACCCAAACCCGCTTATTTCGTGTCGGATTATCGTGTCGTGTCAGCTTTTGACAGCCCTAATTGTAGTGTTGTTGCCAAAACCACCACTATTTTCTCTATCCACCATACTCGCCGCAGCAAACCAAACCCCCAAAACCCCAACTCCATGTCTTCTCCGCTAGAAAAATGCCTACAAAGAAACCTAGAACAAAGAAGACGATGGAAGTAGTGGTAGAGGAAGACGGTGGAAATGGGTAACGAGGTAATGATGGTTGGATTTCGATTTTAGCGAGAGTTGACGAATGAATGGTGTTGTGAGTGTTTGCGGCGAACTCACAGTGTAATATTTTTGTTTATCATACAAGTAAATTAGCATGACTATTTATAGTAGTGCATATTACTATTACATTGTGGGCTATAGAGGATGACAATAAGGTTGACTTGACATTAATTGCAATAAAGATATTAAAGTGTGGACATTCGCACTATATTAAAACCATCAACTCAATCTCAACATATACTCCATAGCATATTTTATTAACTTTTACCTAACTTACACCATAAAAATTATTATTATTATTATTATTATTATTTTTTTATTTTTTTTATTTATTTTTTATTTTCACTCTAATAAACTCACAAAAGTCACAATAAATTTGGACTCCAATAACTTCTTTTAAAAAAAAAAAAAAAAAAAAAACCCTTAGCGAGTAGTTGAGTACTATAAACAAAGGAAACGAACCCGACCGAACCACCGTCCCGGCAAGCGTCTAACTCAGGGGTTTAGGCACACAACATTTGCAAATTTGCAATCCCCCTCAACTCTCCAAAACCCTAAAACACCACACCTCCTCACTCACTCACTCACTCGTCTCTTTCTCTCTCCTCCCACACTCTCCCCTCCTTTCTCTCTCTACTGATCAACAACAATGAGTTACGCAGCATACAAGATGATGCACTGGCCAACCGGCATCGAAAACTGCGTTGCCGGCTATCTCACCCACTCAATCTCCGACTCCACTCCTCAATTCATCCCTCCAATTCCTTCCGACGACCTCGACTCCGACTGGCCTCGCCGTAGTCAGGGCATTGGTCCTATCCCTAATCTTATCGTTTCCGCCGCTAATGTTCTCGAGGTTTACGTCGTTCGGGTTCAGGAAAACAATGCTGCTTCCGATGCCAAGCGCGGTGGCGTCATGGCCGGTGTGTCTGGTGCTTCTTTGGAGCTTGTTTGCCATTATAGGTTTTGTAACTTTTACTCTCTTCTTGTTTTCTATTATTGAAGTTTAGGTTGTTTTATTGGGGTGTTGGTGGAAAATGTAGTTGATTTTGGGCTTCAATTGGAGTTCAATTTGAGCAAATAGGCGATAATGCGTATTATAGTGATCATTAGGGTTAAAATTGTTAGAATTTTTAGGTGAAATTGAATGAATATTTGGCTATTGGACGGATTATAGTATAGAAAGGAAATGGGGTGTTGGCAGGAAAATGTAGGTTTGTTTGAGCTTTTGAACTTAAATTGAAGCTGAATTTGTACAATTTTAACTTTTAGGATTTGAATGTTTAAAGTTATTTGTTATATTGGAATGTTATTTTGGCAATTGGAATAATTAGACTTTAGAAATGGGGGTCTTTCTGGGAAATGTAGGCTGCTTTTGTGTTTTAGATCATTTGCACTTGAATTGAAGCTGAAATTAGGCAATCATGGTTACATTATTAACCATTTGGGTGAGAATAGTTAGAAATTTTAGGTGTAAACTGGAATTATATATTGGCAATTGGACTAATTAGACTTTAGACAAGGGGAGGGGGGTTTGGTGGAAAATGTAGGCTTTCGACCATTTGAAATCAATTCAAAGCTGAAATTTGCGAAAATAGGTGATATAGCCTACAATATTGACCATTAGGGTTAGAATAATTAGAAATTTTAGGTAAATTGGAATGATATTTTGGCAACATGATTATTGGAATTTAGAAAAGGGGGAAAGAGTTTATGATTTAAGTCATAGACTCTTTATTTCTTTAATGTAGGGTTACTATTTTTATTTGCTTGTTTGTGTAGTTCTGAATGCATAATATGCTCATTGGGGGTATGCCAGGTTGCATGGTAACATTGAATCCATGGCTGTCCTTTCAGTTGGTGGAAGTGACAGTTCAAAAAGGAGAGATTCAATCATATTAACATTCCGGGATGCAAAGATATCTGTCTTGGAGTTTGATGACTCAACTCACAGTCTTCGTGCCAGGTAAGAATGGTGAATTCACTATGAAATGGAGACATTTTAAATTCTGTTACTTTCAAATAAATTATGTTTGGCTAGTTAGCTTCCATATCCGTGCTCTTGAACTAATTACTTACATTTTTTTTTTTGTTTGTTGTTTTACTTTAATAGCTCGGCATTATCATATTCATCAATATGTAACCACTTCTTATGCTTAAACATATAGGTTTCACGTATATTGTGATATGGAATGATATAGTTTGCTGTTTCTACTTGTGAATCTCATAACGTAAATCAGCTGAAAGGGTTCATTTGGTCTCCGAGCATTAAATTATCATAGTTGTTGTCTGAACGTGCTTGAAAAAAAGACCTTGTAAATTTTCTGGAATTTTGATTCCCAAATACATAAAAACTGGGGAAAATCTGTGTAAAGTGTTTATTATAGGAGATACCTCCCAGGCAAACCCTTTGATCTTCTCAAGGATTCTAAGCAAAATCAATGTTCTTCAAGTTCCTATTCAGAAGGTTTCCCTGCAAAGATTGAGTTTTCAGTAGACCTAATAACCATTTTAAACCATAGAAATAACTATAATAAAATGCTGATATGTATGAGCAAGGTAATGACGATCAGTAAATATGTTTGAAAGAGGGTATTTCATTGCTCAAGATTCTTCCCAAATGTGAGGGTGCTTCCTTGCCTTAACTTGTTTCCATAAATATGTTGTGCTCAAGGAGTATTAACCCTATACCTGATCTAGACTAAGATACAGGGAATTTCTTTATTAAAATTATTTCAGGGACTTGTTGTGCCTGTTGCTTTTAATATCTTACTGATGTAAATATTTCTGTTGTAAAGAAAAACTATTACCAATATTTTGATGGGTAGTCTATATTGTCCTAGTACATCCCAACTATTATCTGTTCAGAAAAAGTAACAAAAGAAAAAAAAAAAATCTGTGGTTGTCCTGAGAAGACTTTCTTTCTTCTTGATTTTATGTAATCCAATCATAAGTTAAAGCTACCATGGATATTTGATTTTTGAGTGCCCTCACATTGTTTGCGACTTTTAGATGGTTTCAGAGTATGCTCATGGCTTGTCCAAAGATCCTTATTTTTTTATTATTATTCTCGTCATCTTTTCACTGATTATTGAACTCCCATTCTCAATCTATAGTGTCTGATGTTGTGCAATTTGTCTTCAGCTCATTGCATTGTTTTGAAGGTCCAGATTGGTTTCATCTGAAGAGGGGAAGAGAATCCTTTGCTAGAGGCCCTTTGGTAAAAGTTGATCCTCAAGGCAGGTGCGGTGGAGTTCTTGTTTATGATCTGCAAATGATAATACTTAAGACTGTTCAGGTCTCTTTTTCATCTGTCACCATCCATGCTTGCTTTCCACTTTTTTTTTATTTTTTATTTATTTATTTAATAAAGTAGCTTTTTTATTTTTTAACAGAAGATTTTTGTTACTTTTCTTTTCTTTTTCACCTGTTTGAAAACTCAATCTTCTAACTACATAAAATGAAGAAGATGCTATTCTCAAGGTGGTCCCTGGCAGAAGCTGAGGCTTTTGTATTTTCTTTTGGTATCAAAACGTATAATTGCACAATGAAGGACTTAGGTGATTTTCCCACTTATGATACAATTTTGAATTACATAAGAGCTAATCTGGAATCGATTGCAGTTAGCCTTTGCATGATTTTTTTACCTCACACTCTTATAACCCACAATTCTTTAAGAGTGGGATATTAATATCATTTGACCTATAATTCTGTTGCATATATTGTTGTTATTAACAATTTAACATTATCAATTCTGGTTTTTTATTTTCCTTTTAATTTATGATTGCTGAGGCAAAAGAGACAGGATAGTAAACTCATAAGTATTGGTTATTAAGGTTATAGGCATCAGTATGAAGTAACTGGTCGCTGGGAATATGTGGTGAGAAGCCAAAGCATGACTTTGACTGGTCATCTTACCTTTATAAGCTGCATGAAGTAAATATTAACCCCTGCTGATATGTTGTCTGTGAATTAGATTTTATTTCTTTTGGTGGCCAATGACCTCAGTTTATTAAGGGATGAGTAGAAGTTTTCATGTGACCTGGAAAATATAAATGGAAGGCATTAGATAAACTCAGTTCAGTTATAGGTTGGAAATCTGAGGTCAGACACTGCCTTTCTTCTAACATTTATCTTTTGTAATAAGATTGGAGAGACTGAGATCCATTTGTTTGTCTTTTGCTTCTTTGCTTGAGATGAAAGGGGAGAAGATGTTGTGAATTAAAATTGTCCTATCTAGGTTTTTGAGTATCTCCAGCCCTTTGGGTGAATTATGTTGTATGGCCTAGGAGGAAATCTGTCGGATTAAATGCTTTCTTTTGTAATTCCATAGAATTTGCGGAGTGAAAAAGAAGAAAGATAACCAAATTGTAGGCTTTTAAATTTCGCTTATATGTTTTGTGGGCTTGCTGGCAGCCTGTTATGCAACAAAATGGGTATTCTTTATGGGAAAAATCTTTGACATAGATTCCGTCTGCCTCTGTGTATGTCTTAGAGCTCATTAACAGAAATACAGTAGTGAGTTACATGAGAAGCATTTATGTCATTTGGGACAGTTGACAAGGTTAGCTTGATCCAGTAGTTTCAACCATAGATGTTTATAATGTTTGATTGGGATTTTTGTTTTTTAAACTATTGATTCATGTCATTCTATTTTCTGTTCAGTATATTGTGTAATTGTACTATATCTTATGGTGGTACAGGCTGGTACTGGTTTGGTTGGGGATGATGAGAATTCTGGTGTTGGAGGTGCGGCTTCCGCTCGAGTTGAATCATCCTACATAATTAATCTAAGGGATTTGGATATCAAGCATGTTAAAGATTTTGTATTCGTTCATGGTGAGGTTCAGTGAAAACTATATTCTACCATTTCTATGAATTTTGTCTTTATTTACTAAATAGCCTTGTCTGTTTGTTTGTTTGCATTGTCCCACCGATTTTAAAAAATCAACGGATGTGATAAATTATAATTTCATGTAATTTCTGTGATTAGGCTTTAGCAATGTTAGCATTTATGAATATGTAAATGTATGCTGGTCTGGCACATGTTCTTGTGTGTTTAAGTATAGTGCTTTTCAGCTCTACTTCTGGTGAAGTATTTTCAATGTACATGGATTGGTTTTCAGGATACATTGAACCTGTGCTGGTAATACTTCATGAACAAGAGCTTACTTGGGCAGGAAGGATCTCATGGAAGCACCACACTTGCATGCTTTCAGCGCTTAGTATCAATACAACAATGAAGCAACATCCCCTTATATGGTCAGCTATGGTAAGTTTTCAGCTGGATGAAATGACTTTATTAGGTCAAACCGGCTTAGTTGCCCTGTTAAAAATTACTAAATAGGAATAATGGGTTGGAGTTGCTTATCTACAAGTTAAGGCTTTGGGATAACAGATGGCCCATCAATAGAAAAAAGGGTTTACGGTTGATCAATAGCTTCCAATGCCCACATATCTGATCCTCCAATAAGACAATTGCTTCTCACAAGAGAGTTTTTTTTTATTCTTATGAGCGCTACTGAAACTTTTTGCCCAGGCTTAGAGGTTATAACTCCTAAAAGTGTACTGCAATATTAGTCTTGATATGACAGTATGTGTTGAACTGTGCCTTTTGTTTATAGTTTTGGTATAACAATATGTATTGATTGGTGGTTTGTGACACTTGATGTGACAAAATTTATTGAACTTTCTATTTGTAAGAGGTCTTTGTTTTTTTTATTTTTTATTCTTTCTTGGTGACAATGTGAATAGGTCTTTGAATGATGTATATATTCACACATTTCAGATAAGATTTGAGGATGCATCTAAGTTGAACATTGTATCATGCTGTGTAGTAGTTCTAGGCTTCTAGCTTTATATTTGTCTTGGCATACTCAGATCATGTCTTTTCATGCATATGACAACAGAACCTGCCACATGATGCTTACAAGCTGCTTGCAGTTCCTTCTCCGATCGGTGGTGTTCTTGTAATCTCCTCTAATGCCGTTTATTATCACAGCCAGGTAATACGTTTTGCTTGCACACATTAATCTCATTGTTGTTTCATAGTTATCGTTTATGTTTCATTTGTTGTATTTCAGCAATCTTTACTCTAAATTTATATTATGGTTTATTAATGATTGTAAATTTTCTTTTGTTTGGTAGTCAATGTCATGTGCCTTGGCTGTGAACACATTTGCAGTTTCAGCTGATGGCAGGTAACTTTTGTTTTCTTCTCTAATGTTACCTTATCTCCATTACTAATGCTCAAATGCGGAATGCTTATACCCCAATAATTTCACAAGTACCTCTTTTACTAGGCTAGTGGCATACTATTAATCTGTACATCATGTTTTTTCTCCTTTTACTAAGTCGGTTTACTTTAAAATGTTCTCAGTCTTCTCACTTTTGCCAGGTTTAATATAGTACCTGTGAACATAGAAATTATTATGTCGTAGGGCAAATTTTAAAACGTAAAGGATACTAAAGTAGTGCTTCCTGTTTCTCTAAGATATTAAGCAGTATGACTTAATTACTTATGCCTGTTGGATGATGGAGATCATTCAAGCCTAAATTTGGTGTTTATGCTATATTTTTCTCACTGTTGTGCACTTTTTTGGTGTGTTTCCTACACATCATTCCTATCAGCCAAGAGATGCCAAGATCAAGTTTCACTGTGGAGCTTGATACTGCCCATGCAGCTTGGTTAGCTAATGACGTTGCTATGCTGTCAACTAAAACTGGTGAACTACTTTTGCTGACACTTGTTTATGATGGAAGGTAGGTGTTCTTATCTCTTTTTTATTCTGTAAGTGTTTGATAGTTATTTGATTCCAAACACTTGAAGATTCTAAGCCACAGTAATGCATTTGTAGTTTAATTGATATTCCATTAAATATTGTTGATGCAAAATTTTAATTCATTTTCACAATATGCATTTTATCTTATATGGTATTTCTGTTTCACCTTTAGTTGCTGAGTTGGATGTTTTAATTCATTTTCACAATATACATTTTTTCTTATAGCTAGCAAATTTTTGGTGCATGTTTCCAAACAGTGACTCTTCTGTATTTTTGTTTTGGTTTTGTCCCCCCTCCCTCCTCCATGTTATTCATCCTTAGTGGCTTTGCTGAGATAAAATGGTATGAAAAAGGACGGAGAGAGGTTGGACTCTTAAAGTATGGAGTATGGTTCTGTTAGAAAAATTTTACCTGATAGCTTATGAGCATATATTGTTGACTGTACTCCTTTTGTACGTGTTTACACTGCTTTGGTACCATTTATAAATTTTACCTTGTTATAAGTAAATACTTCCTCCGTTTTTGAATAATTCAACACACCTTTTCATGGTATTTAAAAAAAGTGGGCATTGCATGATTTAATACACTTAAAATGGGGGGGAGGTGAGAGTTGTTAGAAGTATAATGTAGTGAGCCATGATTTTTTTTTTTTTTTTGGACAAATGGGCCATGAGCGTTACTAAGGGTAATAGTACAACTTTTAACAAAAAAAGCTTTCTAATTATAGTGTGTTGTGAGTATTGTTACATTTCCATTTCAGGGTAGTGTTGCAAGTATTAAAAAACGGAGAAAGTATGTATTTTCTTTTAATGAACTCGTAGTTGATTGATGTTAATTAGAGTACGGATCATGAAATGTTAAATGTTAAATGTAATTTTGGAGATGACTATTATTTAAATATCTAGTTTTAAAATGTTGGACTGTCATTCGGTGGTGCAAGTATTAATGCCGTGGGGAATTTAACTATCTAGTTTTTGAAAAGTTTTTTTCCCCCTTTTATGTAATTGGAGGACCGTAATCAAGTAAGCCTGCTTGTTTTAAGGTGTTGTACATTTGTGGTGAGGAAGATGATGGTTTTTGAAGCTTTTTTATCCCATTTGAAGGATTATCACAAATTTTAATGCTTGAATGAGGTGTTGGTTATGTCTACCAAAGCTTGTAGTAAACCGAGTTGCCCAGCTATGCTGAACTGATAAATATTGCTGCATACAACAGAAGATACTTTTATTTGACTGATGATAAGTGTAGAGGCATGGCGGAGTTGCACTCCTGTTTTCAAGTTTCATGTAGCGCACCCAAATTTTTGGTATTGGTTAGGGGCAGTGCCAAATGGAGGTATGATGGGCCAAGGTTCTGGTTGTGACGCTAATTGGACTCAGTTGCATCAAGATTTTGGTGGGTGAATATGAAACTCTTTAACATATGGTTGGAAGGGTGATGTCTTATGCACTTGATCTCCCCAAGGTTTTTATAATATCATTGACTTAAAGACTAGGATTTTGATCTTTCACACCTTCTAGAAAAGGAAGAAGTTAACTACAAAGAGTATGAGCAGTTTGGGCTGTGTCTTTTACAATTTTTGCGGTATGTTGATTGTTGAATCCTGCTAAGTAGTTGGCATTTAGGTTAGGAAATTTATGAAAATCTATTTTGGTATATGATCAGTTTTCTGGTGAAAATTCCTATATGCTACTCATATTTGGGTAATTTTAATTATATGCTCCATTCTTATTGTTATCATTCCTATCCTTGATGTGTAGGGTTGTGCAGAGGCTTGACCTAGTGAAGTCTAGAGCTTCTGTTCTTACTTCGGTTAGTTGTATTTATCAATTTGTCTAGTTTCACCTTCATTAGTTTGTGTAATTATTGTTTTCATCATTATTTTTCTTTGCCATTTTTTTCCCCATAATTTCATGGATTTTATAGATGCAATTTGGCTATTCTTAATTTCTTATAGGATATTACGACAGTAGGAAACTCTTTGTTCTTTCTGGGTAGCCGCCTGGGAGACAGCTTGCTTGTGCAATATACTTTTGGAACTGCTCCTACAGCCTCTGCATCTTCTGTGAAGGAAGAGGTGCTTTATATACTCCTAATATTTCCTCACTTAACTTTTGTTACTGCATGAATCTAATTGTTTCTCTTATCCTCTCTTTATACATTTCGATTTTTTCATTTTTGCTTCTATGCATTTATTTATTCTAAGACCCTGTTGCGCTCTCTGTTTGCCAGGTTGGGGATATTGAAGGTGATGCCCCGTCAATGAAACGCCTACGGCGATCATCATCTGATGCGTTGCAAGACATGGTTGGTGGTGAGGAGCTTTCTTTATATGGCTCGACTCCTAATAAAGCAGACTCAGCTCAGGTATAATGCATTATGGAACACTGATCTTTGAAAAATTGTTCCCTAGCCTGTACATCCTCTTCCCGTTTTAAATTTGTGTTTTTTTCCTCCCCTGTATTTTTCCTTTACAGTGTGTTTGGGTTGAAGGATTTGAGGAGAAAAGAAGAGAGAAGGAGCAGGGGATGTTCTATTGTCTGGGATAGTACATTATGAGGGTGAGGGAAAAGGAGGGGAGGGGAATGGAAGAATATTCTGTCCTTTAATATTAAAAAAATTAATCTCTCCTATATTGGAGAGATTGAAAATGGTAACTTCCAGTCACATAAGTTCTGCCTCTCCTGCTCTCCTCTTTCTTTTGCTTCTATATCCGACCTCGTTCTTTATCTCACCTCCTTTCCCCTGCTTCTGTGTCCACCCCTTTTTACTTTATTTCTTCCCTCCCTTCCTCTTCACTCCCTTTCCTTTCTAAATTTCCATCCAAACACTGTGCAAGGCATACTTTGGGGATTTTTTTTTTGTTAGGGGAGAGGGAAAAGGTTATCTAATTATCTCCAATCAGTTCGGTGATATGTCAATGGACATATTTCTGTAGTGAATATCCTGTTTCCTATGAAGGAAAAGATCAATTAATTTGAAGCCAGTGTGTTAAAGTCTGTCATTTCACCCTCCATTCGATTAGTGCACTATTATATTTTATCTTTCTCTTGTTTGTATTCCTCCATTTTGTCTGACATGTGCAGAGCTGTGATATTAGATCATTAAGCCCTATGCTGTAAGGTGCATTCCATAGTTCTGTTCTAATGCATTACAAAATAACAAATACTTGTTTCTTAAGATATACCGTAGAATATAACAAATTATTACGAATTATCTCAGAATTTAGAGCTGTGAATCTCTATATTGTTTTCCCTAAGTTTGTTTCCTTCTGGTCAAGTCCTTGGATCTGGCAGTATGGTGTGTCCCCAGATCCACATTCCTGAACCTAGCTGGCCCCTAGACCTGAAGTTGTTGGAAGCATTATATCTGACCAGGTTCCGGGTAATGTGGGTGATAGATGCCAGCCAGTCTGAGGTGAGGTGCCTTGGGTTTTAGAATTTTGGCTCTTTAAATACCGTACTTTTGACTTAGTTGGATATAAGCTATTATCTTCAGTTAGTTTGAATTCTTATCTATTTTGTAAGGTGTGTTTTGTAATATAGGACTCGTTGGTATCCATATATTAAACGAGAGCTTTGTTAGGACTTAAAAGCTTAAGCTCTCATAAAGCTTTTTACATACAAAATCAAGAAAAGTTTAGCAATGCTCACACACTAAAACTTGACTCCACCTACATACCCTTAAAAAATTGGACTCTAAACTTGAGAAGGGAAGATTCACTCCAATACTTTCCAGATCTGTTGGTTTTCTTTCCAATTGCATCACCAAATTGCCTATGGAACTATATTCCATGCTACAGCTTCAGTAAGACAACCTTTCTTTGTCCCTTTTTTCAGGCAACAAGAACTTCTTGTTGTCCCAAAGAAGGCTAATGATAAGTGCCAAAGAGAAAGATCCTTAGGAAAGGGGTAAAAAATGACTTAACATATTCTTCTTTTCTTAGGCAGGCAGAAAGTGCAACATTTCATCTGTATAAGAGCATGCTATGATGTGGTATATGGGCTTTGTCTCAAATGCCCAATTAAATAGACTTTATTTGTACTCTGTAGAAGTTTATATTTATTCTATACTATGATGATTTGATTTTTAATCTTAGGGTCTTTAGGATCTAGCATACAGAGTTATAGATTAAAATTGAACATTGAACTTAAAGGTCATTTGCTATTGTACCCTTAAATGAGTTCCCGTATTAAGAATAGAAGCGTAAGAATTGCTTTTGAAAATGCATGTGAATTGTAAACAATTGCTAATATATCCTAGATTATAGGATGGTGGGACTTTTTTTTTTTTGATGCTAATGGTGGGACTTATTAATGTACAGGTTTTTTGACGTATTAAGTGTGGCTTAAATTGAAAGTATTATGCCAAATAAGGCATTGGTATGATCTGTTGGTGATTTTGCTTCACTTGATTTTTTTTTTGCAGAAATCTTTTGCTTTTGCAGTGAGGGATTCATTGATAAATATTGGTCCCCTGAAGGATTTCTCATATGGGTTAAGGATCAATGCAAACCCAAATGCCACTGGAATGGCTAAGCAGAGTAACTATGAAATGGTCAGTTCCGCTGCCCTTAGCTAATCTGAAATAAGGGCTCTGGGATAAATCTCACGATCTTATTTTTTTATATATATATATATTCTTTTTTTTTCTTTTTTTGGGGGGGGAGGGGGGGGGGAATAAGATCAGAAGTTCTCAGGAAATGCGTAGTCCTTCTAGTTTTGTTGGAAAAGTTGATTTATGTCCAATGTTATCATTTGATCAGATTTCCCTTGTCAATGGTTTTCTTGCTACTTTTAATAATGTTTTTCATGCAGGTTTGTTGTTCTGGACATGGGAAAAATGGTGCACTTTGTGTTATTCAGCGTTCAATTCGCCCTGAAACGATTACCGAGGTGTGTTCTGGTAGATTTATTGGTATTTGTGCTTTTCTATCTATGCTGGTCATCTTTTTCAGGGTGGGGTGGGATTTTACTAGATGTTTGTGCTTGATTGTGAAACTTTGGATTGCTATGCCCTCCCCCCTCCTTTTTTTGTTGACTTCTTGTCATCATAACGATCTTGTAAATTCTGTTAATATGTACTTCAAGTCTTTTTATAATATGAGTACGGAGTACCAGATATTTCTGGTAGGTTATTCATCTTATTATCATCTGTTGCTGCTCCCCTCTTTTACATAAATTGCAGTAAAGGCAGTAACCTATGTTACTTGCCTGGAAGTGGTTTGTGATTTACCAAAAAAAAAAACTCTTGGAGGTTTGTTATATATGTGTATGCTTGAATTTCATCACCAGCTTGGCCTTGCTGTTAATTTCTTCACCTGAACGACACAAAAGATGCATTCATGACACTTTTATTAGTACTTGTACACATTTGAATCTTCGCACCCGGTGGGGTGGAGGATGAGTGAATGGATTTTGATAGTTATGTTGTCTAATTCCATGGTTCTTTAAAATATGCTCACTCAACAACCTCAATGTTTGTGTCATGCTGTATGGACTTTATTTTATTATTTCTTAAAATTTTGAATAGTGTCATTATGTTCTTTTTGCTATGTGATGTTCTGAGTAAATGGCTTTATACTTTCTTTTTTCTTTGGTTATTTATTAGGTTGAATTACCTGGAGTTAAAGGGATTTGGACCGTCTATCACAAGAGTTCTCGCAGTCATAATTCTGATGCATCCAAGATAGCAGCAGAGGAGGATGAATATCATGCATATTTGATCATAAGCTTAGAAGCACGAACGATGGTAGGGAGATATCCACTTTATGTCGATCAAAGTTGCTGAAGCAGATTGAATTTTCCTTTTTTACTCTCTGATGTTCATAGTATTTTTTGCGAAATTGGGAGCATCTGTTTTTCAATTGGGTATATGGATTTGGCCGCTGTAGAGACAGTTTACAGCAGAGCTTTTAATTAAGCATATGCTCTTTTGTGGAGTCACAACACTATGCTTGTTATGCTTCTAATTTCTTTTTGACTTGAGATTCCCTGTTTCCCAATTCTTTTCTATTCTTAAAATGCAGATGCAATGTTATTTGGCTGATTTATCAGCTTTATGAGTTCTGAATTCATACCTTGGTTTTTTTTTTTTTTTTTTTTTGGGCTCGGTTCATACTTTGAAGTATTTGGCCCCAGGCCCCCAGTAGCTGCTCTCCTATCTGCTTTGTGCAAGGTCAAACAATTTATGGTAGTGGGGATCAATAGCTTTTGTCCCTGAACTTATATTCGACTATCCTTTTAACAAATTTGTACAGAAAAGAAAAGAGAAACCTTACTGCTGAGCTTGAGAATTCCAATTTTGAAGTTGACTACTTTATTCTTTTTATTCAAATCTTAACTTCCTATTATATTTAAGTCTTAACTTCCTAGTATCAGATGTTGAAAGAAAAACTTTACTGCATCCTATCCAAATTGGAAGAATTCCATACTTTGTTGTTGTGAAGTGCTTACATCTTGATATTCTGAAGCTTTTTCGTATGTTTATCAATTTTTTGTCCAATTTTATTTTGATAATGTGTTTTCCTGTCTTTTCAGGTTCTTGAAACAGCTGATCTTCTAGGGGAAGTTACTGAAAGTGTTGACTATTATGTTCAAGGGAGTACAATTGCTGCAGGAAATTTATTTGGAAGGTGATTATTTACAGCAATGCATTTATATCTCTGAAACATGGCCTAGGCTTAGGTAGGAGAATTTCCTCAATTTAAAACTGTATATCTCTAAATTATGTTGTTGCATTTGTTCCGAGCAAACAGACTGTTGCTTGCTAGTCGGTGCCTGTGTAATAGATCAATCTGGAGGGATAGTATAGATATTCTAGTTTATATTAGTTTATTAGGGTTAATAGTCCTTAGTATAAATAGGTAGAGAGGAGTAGAATGAAGGTAGGCAGAAATTGATTAGGGAAACCTAGAGAGAGTCATGGCTAAAGCCATTTTGGAGAGTTGTGAGCTAAACTCACTTTTGAAGATTGATAGCCTTAAGCTATTATCCTATCTTTTGTAACCTTTCAACCATTATCAATCAAACTCCAAGCTTTAATCTTTATTTACTCGCATTATTAAATCAGATTTTAATACTAGAAAGTCACTCCATTACAGCCTGCAAGTTCATGATCTTGTTGAACCATTTTTTTTTACTTGCAAGAGTTTTATACTTGTGATACTCAAATGCATCTATTTTAGGCTGTTCTGCTGTGTCACAAACTTCTCAAGTGGACAGTTCTTTTAACCACTTGTTGATGAGTGGTAGTTGTCGTATAAACTTTACTGAGGTTGTTTCTTGTGCTTTTTGGGTTTTGTTTCCAGGCGTCGTGTTATTCAGGTCTATGCTCGTGGTGCCCGAATCCTAGATGGTTCATACATGACCCAGGAGCTAACTTTTGGATCTAACGGCACTGAATCTGGTTCTGGGTCTGATGGCATAACTGTTTCAGCAGTGTCAATTGCTGATCCTTATGTATTATTGAAGATGAGTGATTATAGTGTCCAGCTTCTTGTTGGAGGTATGATAATTATATTGTTGTCCTGTATGCTGATGTTGTTTCACCATAATATCTCATCTTGGCTTTTTGCAAAATCATATGCAGATCCTTCCAATTGCACTGTTTCCATTGATGTTCCTTCAGTATTCGAGGGTTTAAAGAAATCAATCTCTGCTTGTACACTTTATAATGATAGGGGTCCTGAGCCATGGCTTCGGAAGGCCAGTACGGATGCTTGGCTTTCAACTGGTGTTGGTGAGACCTTTGTTGGGTCAGATGGGGTGTCACATGATGGGGATATCTACTGTATCACTAGTTATGATAATGGCACCCTTGATATATTTGACGTGCCTGGTTTTAATTGCGTTTTCACTGTTGAAAAATTTATCTCTGGAAAGGCCTATCTTACTGATTCCTTTGTCAAAGAGTCACCGCCAGAACTTCACGAGATCTCCAAGAGTTCTGAGGATACGGCAGGTCAGGCCAGAAAAGAAAATGTGCAGAACATTAAAGTTTCTGAAGTAGTAATGCACAGATGGTCTGGACAGCACAGCCGTCCTTTTCTATTTGGAATATTGACAGATGGAACAATTCTTTGTTACCATGCGTATTTATTTGAGGCTCAAGAAAATGCTAAAAATGAAGATGAAAAAGGAGGACAAGAGTTAATCACTCATGATAGCACAAGTTCCTCTAGGCTGCGAAATTTGAGGTTTCTCCGCATTCCCTTGGATATGCACACACGTGAGGAAGTGTCCGCAGAAGGTGCCATGCCTCGTATTTCCATTTATAAGAATATTGGTGGCCATCAGGGATTTTTTCTTTCCGGGATGAGACCAGCTTGGTTTATGGTCTTCAGGGAGCACTTGCGTGTTCACCCACAGGTCGGTCTATTGCAGCTTGAATACATAGCATATCAATCATTTTCCTTTTCCCAACCCGCATGAGAAATATTGCCTTTGGAGGTTATATGTACTTAATAACCATTTATAACATAACATTTGGTACTTAGTTCTGTTCTCTCTCTCTCTTTTTTTTCCTAAGGCTTTTGACATCTCTTGTTACTATTGTTGGTTGTTTCTCTTAAATTCCTGTGATTATTGTTCATGCTGTTACTTGTATTTGGAAAAAAGGTTTAACATAGTTAACACAAGTCATTTCTTTGGTTGCAGCTTTGTGATGGGTCCATTGTCGCATTCACGGTTCTTCACAATGTGAATTGCAATCATGGATTTATATATGTGACCTCACAGGTTATATCCTTAGATTTGGCACATTAGTTGATAATCCTAACTTTGTGGCACTTGACTGATATTACTTTTTTACTTCTATGTGATAGGGTTTGCTTAAGATTTGCCAGCTTCCATCTGGATTGAGTTATGACAATTACTGGCCCATGCAGAAAGTAACAGTTTTCCTTTTTTTTTTTTTGCACAAAATTATTTATTATATCTATTAGCTAACTTGAGAGTTTTTTTTTTGTTAGATTCCATTGAAGGGCACTCCCCATCAAGTTACCTACTTTGCTGATAAGAATTTATACCCACTTATTGTTTCGTTTCCTGTGAGTTCCTGTAACCTTCATTCTTTCACGAGTATTAAAGCTTTTATTTGGAAATTTGATGGTTGAAGAGTCGGTAGCTTAAATTTTCCGTATTGTAACTTTGCTGATTGAGGATCAATCTATTGATAATCCTTGGTTCATACTCTCCTGCATTTGTGTATGTTGCACTTAATTTTGCTTTCAGTATTGGCGAGTCTGTAAGTCAGTGCCTTGCATTGCACATGCTTTAATCCAGCAGATTAACTATAAATTGATAACTTCTAGATGTAGTGAGCTGGAACATCTTGATAGGTTCAAATCAAAACAGTCCCTTGTGTTCTTACGGTAAGCAAAAATAAGTACAATGATAGTACAATAACCCCCCACCCCCCCCCCCCCCAAGCCCGCCCACACACATCTTTAACTTTGCCAATGTGAAAAGTTATTTTCAGTGGGCAGCTTATCATAGGTAGCATTGCCTTAGTATTTTGATGCTGCCTTGTGCTATTTTGTGCTGAAAACAAGTCTGGCATTTTACTAATATGCCTCTTGCCTTCCTATTTTCTACTGCTTTATTCTCAATGTACTTTGATAGGTGAATTATAATCTGAATGCTTCTAATGTATCATGCAACATGGTTCTATGCTGCAAAATTAAATGATGTCATCCCTTGCAGGTTATGAAGCCCTTAAATCAGATTCTTTCATCTCTAGTTGATCAAGAAACTGGCCATCAGATTGATCATGATAATCTTAGTTCTGATGAGCTACAGAGGACTTACACTATAGATGCATTTGAAATTCGGATAATGGAGCCAGAAAAATCTGGTGGAACCTGGCAAACAAAAGCTACTATCCCTATGCAAAGTTCAGAAAATGCTCTCACTGCTAGAATGGTTACCTTGCTAGTAAGCTCCCTACACATTTATATAACTTAATGGACTAATCTATGCGATCTCTTGCCTGCAGCTTTGATGATTGCTGTTAATTAGTTTTCTCTCTCTCACTTTCTTCTGTGGTTATCGTCTTCTGCAGAACACAACCACTAAAGAGAATGAAACACTCTTAGCTATCGGCACAGCCTATGTGCAAGGAGAGGATGTGGCAGCAAGAGGGCGTGTGCTCTTATATGCCCTTGGACGATCAGATAATCCTCAAAATTTGGTATCCTGCTGAATCTTACAGTTCTAACTGATGTTCATACTTCTGCTATAGAGTTTTATGTTATGGCATAAACTTTACCAAAAGCTGTGCATGTCGCAGCTCACTTATTTGTAAGTTTATTTTATTCCCCGGGTTTCCTCTTAGGTTTCAGAAATGTATACCAAGGAATTGAAGGGTGCTATATCTGCTGTAGCTTCGCTACAAGGTCATTTGCTGATAGCTGCTGGTACTAAAATTATCTTGCACAAATGGACTGGTACAGACTTGAATGGCGTGGCATTCTTTGATGCTCCTCTGCATGTTGTGAGCTTAAACATTGTATGTATTCCCTTTTGGCACTGGTTTCTACTCCTCGACCCCCTTTTTTGTTTGTACACTAGATGAGTGCTATATATTGCTTTTGTGGCTGCCATCTATATTTGTGGTATGTGCAATGTGCATCTTTTTATTTTCCATTACATTTTTGAAATCACAAATGTTTTAAAGTTATGTTGTAAAATAGAGCTTTTTTGTGATGGACCTTTGAATATACTTCAAGGTTTGCTTAGTCATTTATAAACCTGCTTTCTTAAGTTTATTATCCATGTTAATGTGGGTATCAGTCAGATGGAAATGGTTCAAACAGTTTCGACAGATAAAACAAAACATAATGTCTTTTCTAGATTCCTTGAAAGTTTGGTTCACAGTGTCTTCATTTTTCTTTTGTGAATGGAAATCAGATTGCTTATGGGTGGATTCTTGGGAAGGGCCACAACATTTTAGTGTACTTTTCCAATGGTTCCATAGATGGTTTGATACTCACCACTCTGAGTTCTCTCTTCTTTGGGGAGTGGTTTGTTCAAATGGTTAATTTCTCTTAGAACTATCACTTCAGGAGGAATCTTTTTGAGTAGGAGTCATGGAAGGCATTAAGATTTATTGAGCAATATTGAATTGGTTTCTGTGGATCCCAGTATACAAAATATAGTTTCATGACTCGTGTTCTTTCTCCAGCCACTGGCACAAAAGTTGTAACTTGAAATCTTTCTTTGATTCCACCTTTATAGACTTCCAAAGTGGGTGAAAGCATTGGTTTAGGTTGATAGTTTGGAGGAAGCTCAGTGTATGTAATAATTGAAGTTTCAAAAAGGGTTTGTGTACTTTCCTTGGTGATGGAAAGATGGGAAACCACTAGTTATTGCATTGTGACATAATAGCTTGTCTATGGCAAAGGCTTTTTCGTGTTGGGGTTATCTGGGTTACCCCACATACTGCCTGGGTTATTAAAGGTCCAATATGAAGTTTATCTGTTTCAGAGACAATATGTAGTTGGGACTCAATTGTGGTGAGCTGCAAATTTTCGTTTGTTTATGTTAGATGGTGGAGGAATGGTATTATTTTTCGGGATCAGGTACCTTCTCTGGACTTATCGGTGTTTAAGCTTGTTGCCTTGTGGGTCTTTTTGGACCTCCCTGGTCTTTTTTTTTTTTTTTTTTTTTTTTTGGTAATACATGATTTGATTTTTAATATTTTGGTTTTTTTTTCCTTCCCTTTTTGATCTTGTTCTGCCACTAGTCTCACTCCCTGAAGTCCTTTTTTCAATTTTTATGGATTTTTTATTATTCAAAGATAAAGATTGGTTATAGACTTTCATGCACTGACTTGGATGTTTGATGATAGACATTTAACTTGTGAGTTATAGATGATCTGATGATTCCTTGATATTCCAGTGAGTGTATTTTCTGCTTTTGTAGTTTCTCTTTTATCTTTTCTTCTTTTCTATTTTTGTAAATATAAAATGCAATACTATGGTTAATCCATTTTTTGATATCATGAATCATACTTCAATATGTAATTGCTTTTGAACACCTTTTGCAATAGAGAACTGAGATATATATTAAAGAATGTTTCTTCAATGTAATCATTATTTTCTTGACTGTTGCAGGTTAAAAATTTCATTCTCCTTGGAGACATTCATAAGAGCATATATTTTCTTAACTGGAAGGAACAAGGTTCTCAACTTAGCTTGTTGGCAAAGGATTTTGGGTCACTTGATTGTTTTTCAACCGAATTCCTGATTGATGGGAGTACACTCAGCCTTGTAGTTTCAGATGAACAGAAAAATGTTCAGGTCAGCATTTTTCCTATGGTTTAAAAAAAAGTTATGTAGTAGTTGAAATAGAAGTAGAGATAGATATGGAACAGTGGAAGAATGTAGCAGCATCGGACTATAACTTGATGGGATTACTTATGAGTTGTTAACCTACAGATGGCTCTTTAATCAAATATTCTATATAAGTTTGTGAAATATACTAATTTAATAGAATGTTGCTCCGTGGTAGGTTGGAAGGAGAGATGGAATAGGGCAGTCTATGGCCTTCTAGGTAGTTTATCAAGAGGAACAAAATGATCAGATAGTAGACTTTTGTTCTTCGACACTTTTTTTTATGCTGTACATGTATTGGAAGACATCTGATCTGGGGCTGGGTGGGCTATCTGACTTGTTTTTTTTCAAAGTTTTTGCTTTTAAAGAACTATAATATAATGTAGGATGATTATTATTATTTACAAGTACTCTAATATAGTGCTGTTATAAAATATACCTAGACAATTATTTGTGTAAAATAAGTTTTGGGTTGCTTGTAAAAGTTAAAATTGTTGTATGTGGGTTTGATAGAATTATTGTTTTTGTTGTTTCATCTATTGAGAGTAGCTCTTAGATAATTTGGTGAAATGGAAAAGAATTAACTGAACATTAATTGGCTGTTTAAAGAAAGACGGTGGCACGTTTTCAACTCTGATGTCCGAACATGTTTCCTGTGCTACAGTGATTTGTTTATTTATTGTTATTTTATTTGACAATGTTCTAAGCATAAACTTTTTTCCAGAGATCAAAATTACAGAGTAGAAATTAGAAAAACGCAACTAAAATTACTCAGTTTATTATATTAGTTGTTAGTAATTTTAGTTGTGTTTTACTCAGTATCTTAGTAGTTAGTACTACTCATTTGATTATATTTGGAGCAATTGTTTACTACTGATTTCTGCTAGATTAATGGATTGCTGAAATTACTCATGGCTATGGTTTTCCATTACCAGCTTTACTACCTTTCTAATTTTCTCATGTGACTTTTAAGTTTTCCTCTATCTGATTCTGGCTACATTTCCCCATATGTTACTATTTTCTGCCAATAGGTTTTCTACTATGCGCCAAAGTTGTCTGAGAGTTGGAAAGGACAAAAGCTTCTTTCAAGAGCTGAATTTCATATCGGTGCTCATGTGACAAAGTTCCTGCGATTGCAAATGCTTCCTGCTTCGTCTGATAAACCAAATGCTACTCCAGGCCCTGATAAAACTAATAGATACGCGCTATTATTTGGTACTCTTGATGGAAGCATTGGCTGTATTGCACCACTTGATGAGCTATCATTTCGGAGGCTGCAATCGCTGCAGAGAAAGCTTGTTGACGCTGCTCCTCATGTTGCTGGGCTAAATCCGAAATCTTTTCGCCAATTCCAGTCATGCGGTAGGGCACATCGCCCTGGGCCTGACAACATAGTTGATTTTGAGCTGCTTTGCCAGTGAGTTTCTGTTACTCTTTTCCTTGCTACACGACATGTTTCTGCTGAAAACTAATTTTACTGCTGCTTCCAAATATAATCAAATGAGTAAAACTAAGTACTAAGATACTCATTATCATGATGTTTTTTCTCTTGCAGTTATGAGATGTTACCGCTAGAAGAACAACTAGAAATCGCCCACCAGATTGGGACTACTAGATCACAAATTTTATCCAATTTTAACGACCTTTCTCTAGGAACAAGCTTTCTATAAGAGCATATACTTCCAATCATACGGTTGCCAAGAAGACAAGGCCAACACCTATGATGCATTGGCTCAGATCTGGGTGTGTCGTGTCCGACACTGTGTATCATGTCAAAACACTTGACACTAGACGTACAACAGGGTGTCGGAGTAAAGTAGCCCAACACCTAGAAGAGCTGATTCTGTAGTGACTGCTGGGAGGATACTGTAAAATTCTTTCTATCTGTTTTTACCCTCTTTGTTTTCCCCCCAAGTTCCTGTCATAACTGGGTCACTAGAGTCAATATCACTGTAAATGGCTGTTTGTATTGTACATGTTGTCTAGTTTAGCGAAATTTGATTCTGTAAAATGTTTCTTGTTCTCGTATATCTTTATTTCTTTTGCTGTTCTTTCGTTGGCATATTCAAATTTCGATGTAAAAAAATATTGTAAAACAGAAACTCCGTACTATACCTTAAGGTAAATGGGTAGACTTTTTTCAAGATCATGACCAACTTTCAGTAGAGGCTAAAAAGTAATTGTTTAGTTGATGGACGAAGAACAACACTCTTCTTTAAGTCACTGCAAGATCTAAGGAATTGATATATGCCCATTATACTATTTCAAGGTTAGAAGCCACACTGATGGAGTACAGTACTATAGCTTCAACACCTTAAGCAACTGTGTATGTTAAACCAGTAGTTAAAGTGGCAAATAAGATCAGTTTCTCACAATATGTTGTTTTGAGATAGTTTCACGCAAAACTTGCCCATCATGCGGCCGATGTCGGCCTTAGAAAGGAACTCTTTGATCTTGCAGCAATCCAGAAGTTTGGTAATACGAAAGGGCAACCCAGAAACTGGGCCAGTGAGGCAGCAAAAACCTTGATTGTCTAGTTATTGGCTTTGAATTCAATACATTATCTTGTTGGATTTTTACTTTTAGAAGTATATATATGTAATGTGCTTGAAGCTGGATCATTATGATAAGTCTAAAATTTTCAAAATATGATTAGAAATTGGTTTGGGTAGGACCAAATTTACGGCGTTTAGTCAAAGAATTGAGACACAAAAATGATGGTTGTTAACTGCACAGGAAAAGCTTTAGTGTGATATGAATGGCTGGATGTTGTTATCATTTATGTCGTTAAGCAATGATTTAAGGGCACTTAGTTTTTTTAATTAGATTCCCCTTTGTTCAATATCCACTGGTACTATATAAGTGAAGAACTGATCCCACTAGCTACCTTATTTAACATGAAATTACCCTTCTTAAACTGTTTTGTATGTTAAAATCATAGTAGTATATATTCATGCTCTGTATCATATTCCAAGATGAGAGTTAATGGGCTCCATCGAAATGATTTAAGTTTGGCTTTATATTGTTTCCCTCCTACTCTGTTAATAATGAGTTGAATCGAGTTGATTTCAAAATAGATTTTAAACGACTTAACTTCTATTTTGTTCATTTTTATTGAATTGTTTTATTCACTCTTATCAAAATTCTTGTAATTAGTAGGATGCTAGTCTTAACTTTCTAAATTTAGTACTATTATTTGAATTTTTTTTTTCCACGTAATAATTTTGTGCAACTTTGTAAGTTTGTAGCCCTCTTCATTCCTATGTCGAAACTCGAAAATGTCTTCATGAATTAATGAATAATTTTATATTAATAATGTATTTAAAAATTAAAAATCATAAAGATATAGAGCAATTAATTGAAATTGAAATGAAAAAAAAAAAAAGAAGCAACTAATTTAAGACTGGAAAATACTCTCAAACAAAATGATGTAGTCAAAAGAAGTAACCGAAAAATGACCAACCATAAACATGTGTGCATAATGTATTGATTAGAAAGAGTTTACATAAGAATGATGTCGGCACACGTGAGCATTGCCCCATCTAGCATGCTCAACTTAAGTGAAGAAAGTTGGAGAAAAACACAAAGCTAACAAACAGTACAAAATTAGATTTGGATCAAATTTTTATCAATTTAAAAAGCCCTAAATCAAGAAGAAAATAAAATAAAAATAAAGAACAACTAAGTGATAAACACAATTAAGAAGAGTGACATTGTTTGTTGGACGTAGGACCATCCATCTTTAAGGGTATGCCCACATAAAGTGCAACAATTCCTTCCATATCTTCTATTCTACTCCCATTTTCCACTAATTTTGCCCTTTTTTAAATTATATAATTTAATTACCTTACCAAAAACACGCTTTTGTATTCTCTTAATTTCAAAAGGCAAATTCTTGACACTTCTTTTTTCTTTCAAAAAAAAGTGAGATATCTCTTAATACCACACATGCACATTTTCCCCCAAAGATAAATATCAATAAATAGAATGTTATAGCTAGTTATTTCATTTTGGTTTAAGAGCTTAGTTAATTAGCCCAAGTTATAATAAATATACTTCGTATACAATGTATTGTAAAATGACACTATTGACATTATTTTATTGATACATAATTTATTTATTTTTAGATATAAATGTTCATGTGACCTCTAAATCTCTAAGATAGACGGGCTACTTATATAATGTGGTAGTCATGACATTAATGATACAGAATATGATAGGAGCAAATACGAAAAAGATGAAAATCGGATCAAGATTCAAGAGACTTGAATTGAAGTCGAACATGTTTTTACAAAAATAAAAAACACAAATAAATGCATTAATCTATAACGAAGGAGTGGATGTGAGTGAATTGTCGAATAGTGTCCCTAAAGAATGCAGGTAACATGCACATTAATGCAGTGAAGTCCCCCCTTAATTTCTTACAATTTCAGAAAGAATTCAGATAATATTATTAGTGGTATAAAAGCTCACATCCATTTTATATTCAACCTATTTTAAGTGGAGGTTGCAGCTACATTTTCGGGTCAAACATTATTTCCCTCTTGTCTGTTTTAAGGTCAATACCTTATATTGCCCTAGTCCGAATGTATGGATGTCCGGGTGTATAATAGAAGCTTTACACAGAATATCATTTGTACTTGAGTTTATGGTAGAATATTCAAATATATAGTGAACAATAAAAACTTTTTATTACAACGGCATGATTGAACTACTTTGTTTGACATACGGAAGAAAAAAGAAAGCAAGTCTTTCTTTTCAATTTTTACCTAATGTGAAAAATCAATGTTATATTTATGCACTGTGCAAGTTAAGAAATTGTAGACAGCCATTTGCCCATTTATGAAGTTAGTGGGCTCAATTATAATTATAGAATATAGTTGGTATAGTATTAGTAGTACCACATTATATGCTAGGGCACAACAATATATAGACAACTTTAATTGAGAAATTTTCTTCACCATACATTTCCAATTGAAAATCTACCATTTCTATCAATCATATTCATATTTTACCCAACACTATCTTCTTTTTGACTTAATTTTGGCACTTATTTATTGGATTTATCTCTATTAGTTAGATTTTAGAAATAAAAATCGTGACTTAATGGAATTGTTGTCGTGGCAACCGTCAATTATTCATAAATTTTCTTAAGAGTTATGATGATTTTATGTTAAATTACAAGCTCATATTATGTGGCAACTTAGTAAAAGTTGATCATGGTTATTGGTCGGTCTATTCATAAAGCACCATAATGTATGATTATTGGCCTATTTACAATTTTATATGGCTATATACATGCAATCTAGCCAATTCTAATAAGTCAAATGAGATTTGTACCAAAAATAATATAAGTCAAATGATATGATGTCTACACATCATATAACATGTGTTTCTTGATTTGACTTCATTTTTTTTATTTTTATTCCCTCTTATATTCCTATTTTAGTTACTTATTCCGTTAGAATTAAATATGTTAATGTTACCAATTAGGCAATTACTCCACAGTGGCCTAAAAATAAAATAAATAAAAATAAATAAAAAAAATCCACACTGTTGTGAAATAAAGAGAATGAGAGAGAAATTGGAGAGAGAATCAATCAGTCCATAATTCCATTGAGTAAGAACACCAGACCTTAGATCTAGAATATTCTAGGGAATACAGAAATATAATGGGCATCCATAAATATTTCATAACATTCCCCATTTGATATCCATTATCGAAAATTGTGCTTCATTAAAACCTTACTATGAAAAACCTTGTGGGATAAAAACATAGTGAAGGAAAAAAAGTGCATCATTCTTCGTAATAAGCTTGCAAAGCTGCCTCATTAAAAACCTTACCAGGAAAATCCAATGTGGGACAAAACCATGGTCAAGGAAAAAAGAGTGCAGCATGTATTTTCTCCCCCTAATGAATGCATAATGTACTAATGTGAAATCTTCTAGTGCAATAAATCTCATGCGATATGGTTGGGTAAGCAGAACACCATTTCTTGATCCTTTCAAATTAAACTTGAATCTTCAAATAGGCTTATTGAGCCATCTTCATTTCTTCATACTTGTGGAAATAATACAAGTGTTTACCACTATTTCATTTGATAGTTTTGTTTCGAATTATCATAACAATTAGATGTATGGCTTCTTCTATAGGTCATATATACTACAAAATGATGATCAATAATTGATCACATTATCCAAACATGATTTCATTTTCATGGCAACATTTAATATCATATATATTTCATTTTCCAGTATCATATGAATTAAGAAATTAAACAAATTATATATTTTGCTCATGGCTCCTCTGGAACATAAGAATATTATTCTCACTCACTGGTATCTCAAATTTATTCTTTAATTAGACATTTCATGTTTTATATGAGAGTTCCCCAATTAATACATAGACTTGTTGAATCTCACATACTCAAACTTCAGGTTGAGATATCGATGGTGTAGTCATATTGACTTTTCATGAGTTTGATAATAATTACAATATTCAAGATATAAAATATGTAGGGATGGGTATTTAAATACACCATATGTAAGTTCTTCATGAACTCTTCTTACATGGATCATAACAAGCTATTATTAAAACAAAGTAATCAATAATTTCATTACTAGTGTAAGCCCATTGCAATATAAATATTTCTTTGTAAGTTTCCATCAATATTGTATATACGCCTTACTATACATTGGACAGACATTCACACATACCACAAATTTTATATAGAAACTAGCTAGTGCATGAAATATGAGATATAGGAATCATGATAAGATATTGAACAAAATATACAATGAGTAATGCATCTAACAACTTCCTAAACATGCAATAATTAATCCATTAACCTATGACTCACGCATGCACATGGATATAAGACTCTAATAAATGCAAGACACTGTACAATGTTGATTTAAAAATCCATATTTCATTGGACTTCTGGTTCATAATAAACTTTTGATTATCCTTAGGTCGACATCATAATGGACATTTGTTTTAGATCCCTTATTCAGTAATCCATTCTATCATGCATATGCATATTATTTATCGGTTCCATTGTGTACAGGTATCATAAAATTACTTTAATGTACATTTCGCATGCTATTTTATAAAGATATCTGAATACATATCTCATTGTTGGTACCATCATAACATTTCTTACATAAAAGACCATCTATTATAATAATTCAGATATCTATACCACCTATCAAGGGTATTTCCCACACTATGGTATTAATATACTATTATTATACTTTAAAAGTCATATAAAAATTCGAAAATTGAAGGCTAATATCCATGCTTTTTTAGAGATTTCGAAGGTTTCAGGGCCCGGTGTCGAAAAAAAATGAGATTATAGAGGATACATCTTGGGGTCATATAATGCTGTTTGGAACAATAAATAATCATTATATGTTGTCATAAATGTTCGTGGTAGGCTTGAGTTAATGAAATAAGTGCAAGTTGTAAACCGGTAAATTGGTCGTTTAAATGCAAAGTTGATGGTTCCACCCACCCAATTGGACTACCGGTTGGTATTAGGAACCGTCGTAAACATTTCGGCAATTTTTATTTTAGGGAAAAAAAGTTAAAAAATTAAAAAATTGAAAGCTAATATCCATGCTTTTTGAGAAATTTTTTAGGTTTCGGGGTCCGGTGTCGAAAAGTTTTGAGATTTTAGGGGATACATCTCGGGGCCATATAATACTGTTTTAAACTATAAATGATCATTATATGTTGTCATAAATGTTCGTGGTAGGCTTGAATTAATGAAATCGGTGTAAGTTGTAAACCGGTAAATTCGCCATTAAAAGGAAAAATGGATGGTTCCACCCACCTAATTGGACTCCCAGATTTTATTAGGGATCATGGTAAACATTTCGGCAATTTTTATTTACAGGCGAAAAAAAGTCAAAAAATTCCAAAATTGAAGACTAATATCCACGCTTTTTAAGAAATTTTGGAGGTTTCGAGGCACGGTATCGAAAATCCTTGAGATTTAAGGGGATACATATTGGGGTCATATAATGCCGTTTGGAACCATATATGATCATTTTATGTGGTCATTAATGTTCGTGGTAGGCTCGAGTTAATAAAATCGATGCAAGTTGTAAACTAGTAAATTGGCCGTTTAAAGGTAAATTGGATGGTTCCACACAACCAATTAGACTCTATGAGAGCATTAGGGACCATGGTAAACATTTTGGAAAATATTATTTCCGATAGAAAAAAGTCAAAAAATTACAAAATTGAAGACTAATAGCCACGCATTTTGCGAAAATTTTGAAGGTTTCGGAACACGGTGTTGAAAAGTCTTGAAATTCCATGGAATACATCTTGGTGTCATATAATGCCGTTTGTAACCATATATGATTATTATATGTTGTCACAAATGTTCGCGGTAGACTTGAGTTAATGTAATCAGTGTAAGTTGTAAATCGGTAAATTTGTCGTTTAAAGGCAAATTGGATGGTTCCACCCACTCAATGGGACTCCCGGGTAGTATTAGGGACCATGGTACATATTTCGTAAATTTTTATTTCCGGGCGAAAAAAGTAAAATTTCCAAAATCGAAGGCTAATATCCACGCTTTTTGAGAAATTTTGGAGGTTTCAGGGCCCGTTGTCAAAAAGCCTTAAGATTTTACGGGATACATCTCGGGGTCATATAATGCCGTTTGGAACCATATATGATCATTATTTGTTGTCATAAATGTTCGTGGTAGGCTTGAATTAATGAAATCGGTGTAAGTTGTAAATCGATATATAAATTGGTCATTTAAAGGCAAATTGGATGGTTCCACCTACCTAATTGGACTCCGGGAGGTTATTATGGACTATGGTAAACATTTTGGCAATTTTTATTTTTGGGCGGAAAAAGTCAAAAAATTCAAAAATTGAAGGCTAATATCCATGTTTTTTTAGAAATTTCGAAGGTTTTAGGGCCCGCTGTCGAAAAGAAATGAGATTATAGAGGATACATCTCAGGGGTCATATAATGCTGTTTGGAACAATAAATGATCATTATATGTCTTCATAAATGTTCGTGGTAGGCTTGAGTTAACGAAATAAGTGCAAGTTGTAAACCGGTAAATTGTTCGTTTAAATGCAAATTTAATGGTTCCACCCATCCAATTGGACTACCGGTGGGTATTAGGAACCGTGGTAAACATTTCGGCAATTTTAATTTTCAGAGGAAAAAAGTTAAAAAATTAAAAAATTGAAGACATATCCATGCTTTTTGTGAAATTTTTTAGGTTTCGGGGCCCGGTGTTGAAAAGTTTTGAGATTTTAGGGGATACATCTCGGGGTCATATAATACTGTTTTAAACGATAAATGATCATTATATGTTGTCATAAATGTTCGTGGTAGGCTTGAGTTAATGAAATCGGTTCAAGGTTTAAACCGGTAAATTGGTTTTTTGTTTTTGTGGAATTAACCATTCTTTTTCATTTAGTTGGTAGAAGACTCGATAGCTCATGATACTGGTCAAAGTGACTTTGCCTGTAAAAATGGTCCTGCATATTATAGAAGGGTCCTTACACCCGGCCGTTTTAAGGCAAATTGGATGGTTCCACCCACCCAATTGGACTATCGGAGGGTATTAGGAACCGCGGTAAACATTTCTGCAATTTATATTTTCGTGGAAAAAAAAGGTAAAAAATTAAAAAATTGAAGGCTTATATCCATGCTTTTTGAGAAATTTATTAGGTTTCGGGGCCCGGTGTCGAAAAAATTTGAGATTTTAGGGGATACATCTCAGGGTCATGTAATACTGTTTTAAACGATAAATGTTCATTATATTTTGTCATAAATGTTCATGGTAGGTTTGAGTTAATGAAATCGGTTCAAGGTTTAAACCGTTAAATTGGTCGTTTAAAGGCGAATTGGATGGTTCCACCCACCTAATTGGACTATCGGAGGGTATTAGGAACTGCAGTAAGCATTTCGGCAATTTTTGTTTTCGGGGAAAAAAAAAGGTAAAAAATTATAAAATTGAAGGCTAATATCCATGTTTTTTGAGAAATTTTATAGGTTTCGGGGCCCGGTGTCGAAAAGTTTTGAGATTTTAGAGAATACATATCGGGGTTATATGATACTGTTTTAAACGATAAATGATCATTATATGTTGTCATAAATGTTCGTGGTAGGCTTGAATTAATGAAATCGGTGTAAGTTGTAAACCGGTAAATTCGCCATTCAAAGGCAAAATGGTTGGTTCCACCCACCTAATTAGACTCCCAGATTGTATTAGGGATAATGGTAAACATTTCGGCAATTTTTCTTTACAGGCGAAAAAAAGCTGAAAAAATCCTAATTTGAAGGCTAATTTCCACGCTTTTTGAGAAATTTTGGAGGTTTTGAGTCACGGTATCGAAAATCCTTGATATTTTAGGGGATACATCTCGGGGTTATATAATGCCGTTTGGAACCATATATGATCATTATTTGTTGTCATAAATGTTCGTGGTAGGCTAAAATTAATGAAATCGGTGTAAGTTGTAAATCGATAAATTGGTCGTTTAAAGGCAAATTGGATGGTTTCACCTACCCAATTGGACTCCAGGAGGTTTTTATAGACCATGGTAAACATTTAGGAAATTTTTATTTTCGGTCGAAAAAAGTCAAAAAATTAAAAAATTGAAGGCTAATATCCATGCTTTTTTAGCAATTTCGAAGGTTTTAGGGCCCGGTGTCGAAAAGAAATGCGATTATAGAGGATACATCTCGGGGTCATATAATGCTGTTTGGAACAATAAATGATCATTATATGTTGCCATAAATGTTCGTGGTAGGCTTGAGTTAAATTAATGAAATCGGTTCAAGGTTTAAACCGTTAAATTGGTCGTTTAAAGGCAAATTGGATTATTCCACCCACCTAATTGGACTATCGGAGGGTATTAGGAACCGCGGTAAGCATTTCGGCAATTTTTGTTTTCGGGGAAAAAAAAAAGGTAAAAAATTATAAAATTGAAGGCTAATATCCATGTTTTTTGAGAAATTTTATAGGTTTCGGGGCCCGGTGTCGAAAAGTTTTGAGATTTTAGAGAATACATCTCGGGGTCATATAATACTGTTTTAAACGATAAATGATCATTATATGTTGTCATAAATGTTCGTGGTAGGCTTGAATTAATGAAATCGGTGTAAGTTGTAAACCGGTAAATTCGCCATTCAAAGGCAAAATGGTTGGTTCCACCCACCTAATTAGACTCCCGGATTGTATTAGGGATAATGGTAAACATTTCGGCAATTTTTCTTTACAGGCGAAAAAAAGCTGAAAAAATCCTAATTTGAAGGCTAATTTCCACGCTTTTTGAGAAATTTTGGTGGTTTTGAGTCACGGTATCGAAAATCCTTGAGATTTTAGGGGATACATCTCGCGGTTATATAATGCCGTTTGGAACCATATATGATCATTATTTGTTGTCATAAATGTTCGTGGTAGGCTAAAATTAATGAAATCGGTGTAAGTTGTAAATCGATAAATTGGTCGTTTAAAGGCAAATTGGATTGTTTCACCTACCCAATTGGACTCCGGGAGGTTTTTATAGAGCATGGTAAACATTTAGGAAATTTTTATTTTCGGTCGAAAAAAGTCAAAAAATTAAAAAATTGAAGGCTAATATCCATGCTTTTTTAGCAATTTCGAAGGTTTTAGGGCCCCGTGTCGAAAAGAAATGCGATTATAGAGGATACATCTCGGGGTCATATAATGCTGTTTGGAACAATAAATGATCATTATATGTTGCCATAAATGTTCGTGGTAGGCTTGAGTTAAATTAATGAAATCGGTTCAAGGTTTAAACCGTTAAATTGGCCGTTTAAAGGCAAATTGGATTATTCCACCCACCTAATTGGACTATCAGAGGGTATTAGGAACCGCGGTAAGCATTTCGGCAATTTTTGTTTTCGGGGAAAAAAAAAAGGTAAAAAATTATAAAATTGAAGGCTAATATCCATGTTTTTTGAGAAATTTTATAGGTTTCGGGGCCCGGTGTCGAAAAGTTTTGAGATTTTAGAGAATACATCTCGGGGTCATATAATACTGTTTTAAACGATAAATGATCATTATATGTTGTCATAAATGTTCGTGGTAGGCTTGAATTAATGAAATCGGTGTAAGTTGTAAACCGGTAAATTCGCCATTCAAAGGCAAAATGGTTGGTTCCAGCCACCTAATTAGACTCCCGGATTGTATTAGGGATAATGGTAAACATTTTGGCAATTTTTCTTTACAGGCGAAAAAAAGCTGAAAAAATCCTAATTTGAAGGCTTAATTTCCACGCTTTTTGAGAAATTTTGGAGGTTTTGAGTCACGGTATCGAAAATCCTTGAGATTTTAGGGGATACATCTCGCGGTTATATAATGCCGTTTGGAACCATATATGATCATTATTTGTTGTCATAAATGTTCGTGGTAGGCTAAAATTAATGAAATCGGTGTAAGTTGTAAATCGATAAATTGGTCGTTTAAAGGCAAATTGGATTGTTTCACCTACCCAATTGGACTCCGGGAGGTTTTTATAGACCATGGTAAACATTTAGGAAATTTTTATTTTCGGTCGAAAAAAGTCAAAAAATTAAAAAATTGAAGGCTAATATCCATGCTTTTTTAGCAATTTCGAAGGTTTTAGGGCCCGGTGTCGAAAAGAAATGCGATTATAGAGGATACATCTCGGGGTCATATAATGCTGTTTGGAACAATAAATGATCATTATATGTTGCCATAAATGTTCGTGGTAGGCTTGAGTTAAATTAATGAAATCGGTTCAAGGTTTAAACCGTTAAATTGGCCGTTTAAAGGCAAATTGGATTATTACACCCACCTAATTGGACTATCGGAGGGTATTAGGAACCGCGGTAAGCATTTCGGCAATTTTTGTTTTCGGGGAAAAAAAAAAGGTAAAAAATTATAAAATTGAAGGCTAATATCCATGTTTTTTGAGAAATTTTATAGGTTTCGGGGCCCGGTGTCGAAAAGTTTTGAGATTTTAGAGAATACATCTCGGGGTCATATAATACTGTTTTAAACGATAAATGATCATTATATGTTGTCATAAATGTTCGTGGTAGGCTTGAATTAATGAAATCGGTGTAAGTTGTAAACCGGTAAATTCGCCATTCAAAGGCAAAATGGTTGGTTCCACCCACCTAATTAGACTCCAGGATTGTATTAGGGATAATGGTAAACATTTCGGCAATTTTTCTTTACAGGCGAAAAAAAGCTGAAAAAATCCTAATTTGAAGGCTAATTTCCACGCTTTTTGAGAAATTTTGGTGGTTTTGAGTCACGGTATCGAAAATCCTTGAGATTTTAGGGGATACATCTCGCGGTTATATAATGCCGTTTGGAACCATATATGATCATTATTTGTTGTCATAAATGTTCGTGGTAGGCTAAAATTAATGAAATCGGTGTAAGTTGTAAATCGATAAATTGGTCGTTTAAAGGCAAATTGGATTGTTTCACCTACCCAATTGGACTCCGGGAGGTTTTTATAGACCATGGTAAACATTTAGGAAATTTTTATTTTCGGTCGAAAAAAGTCAAAAAATTAAAAAATTGAAGGCTAATATCCATGCTTTTTTAGCAATTTCGAAGGTTTTAGGGCCCGGTGTCGAAAAGAAATGCGATTATAGAGGATACATCTCGGGGTCATATAATGCTGTTTGGAACAATAAATGATCATTATATGTTGCCATAAATGTTCGTGGTAGGCTTGAGTTAAATTAATGAAATCGGTTCAAGGTTTAAACCGTTAAATTGGCCGTTTAAAGGCAAATTGGATTATTCCACCCACCTAATTGGACTATCGGAGGGTATTAGGAACCGCGGTAAGCATTTCGGCAATTTTTGTTTTCGGGGAAAAAAAAAAGGTAAAAAATTATAAAATTGAAGGCTAATATCCATGTTTTTTGAGAAATTTTATAGGTTTCGGGGCCCGGTGTAGAAAAGTTTTGAGATTTTAGAGAATACATCTCGGGGTCATATAATACTGTTTTAAATGATAAATGATCATTATATGTTGTCATAAATGTTCGTGGTAGGCTTGAATTAATGAAATCGGTGTAAGTTGTAAACCGGTAAATTCGCCATTCAAAGGCAAAATGGTTGGTTCCACCCACCTAATTAGACTCCCGGATTGTATTAGGGATAATGGTAAACATTTCGGCAATTTTTCTTTATAGGCGAAAAAAGCCAAAAAAATCCTAATTTGAAGGCTAATTTCCACGCTTTTTGAGAAATTTTGGTGGTTTTGAGTCACGGTATCGAAAATCCTTGAGATTTTAGGGGATACATCTCGGGGTCATATAATGCCGTTTGGAACCATATATGATCATTATTTGTTGTCATAAATGTTCGTGCTAGGCTTAAATTAATGAAATCGGTGTAAGTTGTAAATCGATAAATTGGTCGTTTAAAGGCAAATTGGATGGTTTCACCTACCCAATTGGACTTCGGAGAGTATTAGGGACTATGGTAAACATTTTGGAAAACATTATTTCCGAGCAAAAAAAGTCAAAAAATTACAAAATTGAAGACTAATAGCCACACACTTTTGCGAAATTTTGAAGGTTTCGGGACTCGGTGTTTAAAAGTCTTGAAATTTCAGGGAATACATCTTGGTGTCTTAAATGCCCATATGATTATTATATGTTGTCACAAATGTTCGTGGTAGACTTGAGTTAATGAAATCAGTGCAAGTTGTAAATCGGTAAATTTGTCTTTTAAAGGCAAATTGGAATGTTCCACCCACCCAATTGGACTCTCGGAGGGTATTACGGACCATGGTAAATATTTCGTCAATTTTTATTTTCGGGCGAAAAAAAGTAAAAATTTCTAAAATCGAAGGCTAATATCCACGTTTTTTGAGAAATTTTGGAGGTTTTAAGGCCTGTTGCCGAAAAGTCTGAAAATTTTACTGGATACATCTCGGGGTCATTTTTAAGTCGGGTCATTCTCGGTTTCAAGTCGGGTTAAATTCGGATTTTGACGGGTTAAAACGGATTTGGATCAGTTTCGGTTCAAGTTGGGTTTGGTTCAGGTCAATAATTTATGGGTTACATTCGGGTCGGGTCATCTCTAGGTAAGTTTATGTTCGGATTCAGGTCTCACATACTTGGGTCAACTCAATTCTAGGTTGGTTTTAGGTCGGGTCAAGTCGGGTTTGGGTCACCATTTTTTCGGGTTCAGATGGGTCGATTAAAAATCGGGTTTGAGTCGGTATTTCGAGTCGGGTCAACTTTAGACAGCTCTAGGTGCCGCTGCCGTTCGTCCTCTAATATTCATGTTTGTAATATAATTATCACTCTTACCTCTTATTCAATGATCAATTAACATAGACTATTCCTCAATCACCCTATTTCGGGATCAATTGGCACATTCAGGGTAAAAAATAACTCCAAACCTAGAAAAGCGCGCAATATTGGTAATATGGGATGTATTAAATTGTTAAAAAAAAACCATCACTCTACCATTCCAAGCCTTTTCCCCATCTTCTAAGACTGTTTTAGCAACTTTTCCTGTTTTTCCAATTACCTCCTTTTACACGTATTTTTCATTTTTGTGGCCCACAAAAAATACTTTATATATAAAAAAAGTGTCAAACTGAAGATTAATAGTAGTATGATTACAAACATGAAATATATTCTTTTACTTTGAAATTTTTTGATTGGTCCTCCCCCTCCCAATCAGTGGTTCGTGGAGGCAGATGTACCATTCGCATGGTACATACGTTAAAAAAAAATTAAAAAAAAATTAAAAAAAAAGCCCAAGAAAAATATTGTACAATATAGAAATATAAGGAATATTCAGTTAAAATGAAAATAACATGGTATATAATTGTAAAGAACATATGTCTAAAGTGAAAAGAGCATATTGCTAATATGTAATGAACGTGATAAAATAGCATAAGAGATATACAAAAAGAACGTAAAGCTATTAATAACAATGAACATGACACTATTTTATAAAGAACACACCATTAAATGTTACTTCTTTCGTGTTATTTGATTGTTAGTGTAGTGTATTTTTATTTGTAAATAATATTAATTGTTCACTGTGAAATGTTATTTAAAATTTGTCTTTATATTATGGTGGGTGAATATAAATAATGTTCATTACATAATATTATCATGTTCTTTATAATACTATGGATGTTCCCTAGATATACAAAAAGAACATTAAACTGGATGTTCTTTGTAAAATATCTATACGTTCTTACAAAACAGCTATAAGTTTTTTACAAAACAACTAGATATTTATTCCATATTTTTTTTTTATCAAAAATCCGGATGTACCATGCTTAGTTTATCCGCCTCCACAAAGACTATTTCACTCCCCCACCCTATTCCCTAAAAACACTTATATCTTGGAAAATGAGGTTAGCGATTCTACTTATAAACTAGAAAATGCTAAGTACAGGATTGAGAGAAGTCATAAAATCTAAGTGTTGGGGTATAAGATAAAGCAAGGGGGTGTGTGGCATGTGCACAAGACATGTGCGCCCAAGAACAAGGCATACAAACAACTAGTTTGGTCGTTTGAGGGTATGTCGTCGTTACCTTAACACATGATTATTAAGGACGAATGAGATGGTTCTGGGCATTATCCATGATTCCCAAGGCCCTTTGGGAACCCATGGAAGTACTTGAATGTATAATCTTACCAGGTGAAAAACTAACGTACGGAAGCCAAACTTGAAGGTTATAATACACACAATTGGAGCAATTTAGGAGGTGACGGGACCCGGTGTCAGAAATTCACGAAATTATACGGGATGCATCCTAGGGTCATATGATATTATTTGGTCCCATATACGACCATAAGTCGGCTACATAATGGCCCCATGGAATCTTATTGCAATACAAGAGGCGCGTACGAAAATGGGTTAAATTGGATGCTTAAAGGCAAATTGGATGGTTCCACCCACCCAATTGGACTCCCACAGGATATTAGGGTCTATAGGTAGTTTCTCGACAATTTTTTTTCCAGGCCAAAAAAATTCAAAAATTATCAAAATTGAAGGCTATAATACATGTTTTTTGGCCAATTTCGGAGATTTCGGGACCAGGAGTTGAAAAGTCTTGAGATAATAGGGAATACACCCCGTAGTCATATAATGTTGTTTTGAACCATATATGATCATTATATGTTGTCATAAATGTCCGTGGTAGCCTCGAATTTATGAAATCGGTGCAAGATGTAAAGTAAATTGACAGTTTGAAGGCATATTGGATGGTTTTACCCACCCAAATGGACTCCCGGGGTGTATAAGGGTCCATGGGAAGCCTCTCGGTAATTTTTGTTTCCGTTTCCAAAATAGTAAAAAATTGTCCAAAATTGAAGGCTAATACACGATTTCGGGTCAATTTTTGACGTTTTTTCAAAAAATGAACTGAATGCATGGGGTGAATCCTAGGGTCATATAAGGTGGTTTGAAATCATAACACACCTATAAAGATGTCTATAAAATACTAAGAATGAGTTATGTTTCTATTTTAAAAGTCATGAAATTTTGAATTATAATGATGTCATATAAGAATAATGATGTGATGTGATATGATTTGATTATAATTATGTCATAAAAGTATATTTAATTGATGTGACTTGACAATAATGATAATGATGGCATATAAGTAAAATTATGTCATAATATGTAATTATATTTATAAGGAAAATTTGTCAGGAATTACACGCTTAATAGGGGTACTTGGAAACAACTACCCACTAAAAAAATTTATCAAAAAAAACTACCCCCTAAATTTAAAAAGTTAGAGTAGCACTACCCATTTGCATTTTCCGGCGAGAAAGTCCGGCGCATAGGCCCATTTTTTCAAATTTTCTATGAAAAGACATGATGCAATGACAAATTGGACCTTAATTCGTAACCCTTAAATAACCAATTTGAATTAAAAGCAATAAATTCAACTAATTTCAAATTATCCCCAATTTCTAAGAACCCTAATTTTTCTAATCGTTACACCCTAACATCAAAATTCATAATTAATGGATTAAAAGAGAAGAATTACCTATGAATTGCATACCCTACTTGTTTTCACTTCTTCAATCAGGAATTTTCAGAAGAAAAATTAAAAAAGTGGGCCCCACACGCCGGACTTTCTCTTCAGAAAATGCAAATGAGTAGTGCTACTCTAACTTTTTAAATTTAGGGGGTAGTTTTTTTGATAAATTTTTTTAGTGGGTAGTTGTTTCCAAATACCCTATTTAGTATGTAGTTCCTGACAAGTTTTCCTATTTATAATGATGTGTTGTCATAATATATGATGTGCCTTGACAATAGTAATCTAATAAGAATAAAATAATCTCATATAAGGAAAATGCATGGTGTCATGTAATCATAATTTTGGTGTGATTTGACTTTGGAATTGGAAAAGAACACATGTTATGATGTAGGTATGAATAATCATATTACTATTCACATGTGTGTTGATTAATACGATGCGATGTGATGTGTTGATTGATAGAGTATGGATAATAATCATACTAGTATTCATGTTTGTAATCTATAAGTATCACTCTTATAGTCTTACCTCTTATTCAATCATCAATTAACATAAACTATTCCTCAATCACCCTGTTTCAGGGTCAATTGACACATTCATGGTAAAAAAAAACCCCAAACCTAGAAAAACGCGCAATAATGGTAATATGGGATGTACTAAACTGTTAAAAAAAAACCATCACTCTACTATTCCAAGCCAACATACAAAACCCGATTAAAATCCCTAAATTTCCCCCTGCTCTATTTCCCAACACCATTGCACTGCCTCCTTCCCGGCCTTTACGACCACTCTACAACCCCCCTCTTCTCTGCCTCAGTGCCTTTTATTTCGCCACACTTTACTAGTGGTGCTGATAACGTGTTGTGAAATAAAGAGAACGAGGGAGAAATTGGAGAGAGAATCAATCAGTTCATAAATCCATTGAGTAAGGGATATATATACATGTACAATAGTTAGGGTTTTGTCTCTTTGGAGACATCTGATAAAATTGGAACAATAGTTAGGGTTTTCTTGGAGAACACTAAACCCTACATCTAGAATATTCTAGAGAATACAGAAATATAATGAGCATCCACAAATATTTTATAATACGCATTTTTTTTAATCAAAGCTTTAATTTGTATGTGGGAAAAAAAGTTATCATATAGGATAATGTTATATTCAATTCAATGAATGTTTTCAAAATTGCAATAATTGGAATATTTCTTAACAAAATCAATGTTTTTTTTTATGTTCCATCCGCTTCACCCTTTGGGCTAATCCGGATTCGGGGATCAGTTGTGGGTGGTTAGGTTCCAGTCCCCTCCCGATTGTTGTTGCGGGGGATCGAACACGGGTCCTCCCTACCAAGTGTAGTCCCAATCACCACTACACCAACAACCAATTGGTAACAAAATCAATGTAAATGATGATACTATAACTGTTCTATATGAGAGTGAGGGATAACTCAAGTGATTAGAGCTTTCTTCTTGACTTCGGAATATCATGGGACCGATTCTCACCATCTACCCTTGTAGCTCTTTAAAACAACCCAAAAAAATGATCTACATGTCAAAACACACGTATATAAGATAGAGCAAAGAATGGTTCATAACTAAGTACGTCATAATCTTCGTTAAATTAATACATGTTGCAATCATTCATCCTTTGTACGCCATGTTAGTAATTTTACGTTGGTGTCTAGTTTTATAATTATTTGACGTTACAAAATTAAAAAAAAAAAAAGGATTATTAGCCAATGCTTTAGAACATACACTATACGCCATGCTTCCTGGCTCATAAGCTCATGCAAGATAAGATTGAAAAATAGTGCTTAATATAAGTATATGAATTATAGATTTATTTAAACAAAACGAGATGCTGAATCTTTCTTGATTTGATGATAATACGGATCACCGAAATCAAAGTAGTTACAAATGATCTTATTTCTAAAATTACTAGTTTCGTCGTAACCCGAATAAGCATATTAGTTCTTTGTACTTGGATGAAAAAGACAATAAATTATTAACCGTCTTAATCAATTCAATTTATTTTATACCACATTTCTTGAACATTTTGTTGTTGTTAGTGTTAATTATATAAACGATGTATCGAAAATTTCAAAATTATTCTAATCTATAAAATTATAGTGCGTGTTTTAAAACACCATCTGATAATCTATTAATAATAAGAAAAAATTTTATTCTCAATAATAATAATAAAAATAGTAAACAACCAATTTAGTTTATGAAATGTTGACCAATGTCAAGAGGACACTGATGCAAAAATATTCATAGACGAAAGGATTAAAAATATTTGTAAGGCTTCTTTTCCCAATAATTATTGAAAGAGATCTCGTCGAAATAATATATGCAATGTCGACTATTATAGATTCTCAAGAACAAGCTAAGATGCATTTGGATTGTTGAAAAATGCCTTTTTAACCTTCTTATTACATCTACTTGCATATCCCGTTGTCTCCGCCTTAAGAATTTCATTGATATGAACAACTTATATAGTGGCGATGCATGGGTCAAAGGGACTGATACACTACTTGTACTCAGTACATTACATTCTTCCACATTACAAGTTGTACCTTTCGGGACAATAAGTATGAATATTGCTTGCGTCACACTTTTTGAGTATGTACGACTATGTGTTGAACTGTTACGAGTAATATGTATGATACATACGCTTATTGATAATTCCAATATTTATTTGGTTTTGTGAATAGTAGATTACTAGCTAGCTAAATCCTTACAAAATTACAAGGGATTCAAAGTTGGTTATTAACTCATCATAATAATGTATACAAAACTATTTTAGAAATTCTTTCATGACCATAACACTTATATATATATGTTAATACTTTGTACTTTGTTTATATTGTCCATTTTTAGCCTTTTAGACCATTTTTGTCCATTTAAAGATGTACTCGTAGTTCTTTGGATTTAATTAAGAAATAAAATGGATTATATATTTTTATTTTCCATTAGTCTAAATAATGTCAAATGTGCTTAAATTATTATTAATTTTTTTTTTTAAAAAAAAAATAAAAATAAAAAAACCGAATGGGAGTACAAGCACGAAGCACTCAAGGCAAGATTAAAAAAAATGAAAATGGATGTCATTCCTGATCCGACAAGTGGACAAATTCACAACTTTACTGCCTTTCCATTGGTAGGCAAAAGGTTAATTTCACTTACAAGGATCCTCTCTTTTCTTGCCTTTTTTAGGGGGTTTTCTTAATTTAATCTTATTTTAACAGCTGTTAACTAGTAGTAAATTCTTTGTTTAATTCTCTTTTGTAAACAAATTGGACAGCCTCTTTCGAACTAATTATATCACTGTCTAATTATAATCCTAGTAATACATTACGGAGTACTGTATTATCATGGAGTACATAAATAAACATAATTACATTTGACCGTTAGTTTATATTATTATAAGTAGAAGAATTTTAAACTATAAACTAATTACTATTCATAATTGATCCCGTTAAAAAGTTACAAATGCCATTTTTATCACTATACCCTGATTTAAACTTACTCTGTAATATGGTTGTACTTGTACAAGAGAGATTGTTATATATACATGGGTGCACCGTATACCAATGAGTATTTTGTTCTCATTTTGATGATTATTTTCTATTTAATCATCAAATAAATAGCAAAAACTAATCTTGAGTTAGTTAGATGTACGGTGCACTCTATAACAAATTCTACTTGTACAAACAGTTGTTCTATGTGAAATAGCGAAATTTCATATGATTACTCCTTGTTCAAGGACTATAATATAAGCAAATAGATGTTAACTAAGTTTAAGCCTTTAAGGGTGATATAATCCTCTAATTAAAAATTGCTATATTCAATCACCAGATAATCTAGTCACATAAAATCAGCATATAAAATAATATTTCGTTGAAATCTTCTTGTAATTTACTGTTAAATAAGTATTGGCGAATTAATTATGTCACTTTGCACATGCGCAGGCGATATGATACTGATTGCCAGATTATTCCAAAACAAAAGAGCTCACCTACTTTAATCATTATTAATTTTGCTAATTATTTACCCCTTTATTACTACAAAAAAAATTTACTTTTAATTTATTATAAAATTGCAGCCATTTAAAGTTCGTATTTTGCAAATTGCAGCCATTTAATTTTTTTTTTGCAAATTGCAGTTCAAAAGTTCGTATAAATTGTAAATTGCAGCCCGATTCAATTTTTTCATCGGCTTACAAGTTGAAAAATCTTTGGTTAAGGTTTTAGGGGTCATTTAAGCCCTTAGGGACCCAAATTGAGCTCGGAATCAGCAAAAAAATAACTTAAGTGTCTCATATTTACAGTTTCCCACAAATCGATACATTTTTGTTACGCAAAACGAGATACTTGCGTTATTTTTTTGCTAATTCCGAGCTCGATTCGGTCCCCTAAGAACTAAAATGGCCCCTAAAACCCTAATCGAAGATTTTTCAACTTGTAAACCGATGAAAAAGTTGAATCGGGCTGCAATTTACAATTTATATGAACTTTTGGACTGCAATTTGCAATTTTATTTTTAAATGGCTGCAATTTGCAAATTTTCCTTATTATATATGCAACTCTTAAAATAAAAATTAAACAATAAATACATTTTATAACGGATATGATATTATATACTACTATATAATTAAACGTATAACAGAATCACTTGCCGATCTATTAATACTTAATCAACCAACATACATGTGATTTCGCTTCTTATTTATTAGAACCCTTGTGAAGACTGTATATGTCATTTTCGTTTACTTATTTACAAATGCAAATGGGTAGTTAGATTACTTGATTGTTTGACCACACACTAACAGAGAGAGAGAGAAAACCATGCATGATGCCAATCAAATAGAAGAACATGGGTATGGCGCATGAGGAGACATATCAAAGACATGAAAATTTTGGACCACTCTTGTAAATTATTTTTCTATACAATAAAATAAAAATAAAAGCATGCAATGTGTCCAATTTTATGAAATTATCATGACATTTTGTAAAGTTTGCAGCCTACCCAGGAGCATAAGCTATCATTTATATCATGCAACTCAAAGACAACACTAGTATTATTACTACTTCTCTTAGTTTCCCAATTTGATCATCAGTTCATGCGGTTTGAACTCTCTTTTTTCAACAATTATCTTTTACATGCCATTTCTTCTTTACATGTCATTTATTTTGTTGTTAAATTTGCTAACTTGCAAGGTTGTTGAAAGTACATGTTTGTCTTCTTGGTCTGGAGATCAGATCGTGGAAGATATTAATAGAAAATTAAAGGATATAATTCAAGAAATCATACCATTTTTGAAGATTTTTTAAGGATTTTAATGCCGAAAACTAGTAATAGCAGGGTGCATCCTACGGTCTTATAATATTGTTTGAAGACCTGAATACCCACTAGTTAGTCACATAAAGGCTTGTGAAGCCCTAGAGTCAATGTCAAGCTAAGAGGCTAGTTGTAACGTGTTAAATTATTAGTTACGAAACAATTTATATGGTTTCTATCATTTTAAAGGCCTCCCAAGTTCTTACGGATTTCATTAGGAACATATTGTCGAAAAGGTAAGGAGATTATCTATTCCTAATAATCTCAAGCATCCTCATCACTTAGCAATATTCGAACTCCAAATCTCTAAGAAATGAGATAGTAATCTTTAATTATATTACCAAGTGACCCAAGACATTATATACCAAACAAATACCATATAATTGAGTAATTGAGTTCAAACTTCAAACCATATCCCTTTAGTTTGTAGGTACTAGGTAATAGATGATCATTTTAGAATATGACAAGCTAATTAAGTGAATGCATGAACCAATATAGACACGAAAGTCTGGTTAAATGCAGCTTATATATGCACATGATATGGCTTTTCAATCATTTCTTAGCTACAATTTGAGATTTTTTTGATGCTTCAACAAGTCTTTGATGAATAATTGATCTTTTGTTTGACCATGCATCATTGAATTTTGAAATTTTACTCCATCAAAGCAGAGAAACACCAAACTTCTTGTTTACAACTCTGGGTTCTTGATTATATTCAGTCCATTTGAACTACTGGCTAATTATTAAGGTAAACTTCTTCAACACTAAGGTGATACATTAGTAGGTAGCCTTTCAATTTCATCATATTCCTATTACGTCAACTATTAACTTTTATGAATTTGAGATACATACTAGATTGTCTAGATGAGATATAATAAGTTTCATATGATTACACTATGGTCGTTTTTGGTGATCGTTCCTTCTTAGCTTTCTGATCGATTGTTGGCTTTTGTTTAGAACTATTTTAAGCGTTAAAAAACTCTAAATGACTCAAAAATATGTTCGAAAAGACTTTTTAGATGATTTTAAAGCTACTAGCTAGTCTAACAATTAAACTGAAAACGTAATAAACTATGAAACGTTTATATTATATTATTGAGATTTTTGTTGTTTTATAAAAAATACTATGAGTATTATTTAACCCATCAATAAATTTCATTAAACATCTTTTTAAATAAAAAAACATTCGCCAATTAATTAAACAAGTCAAACTATAATAATAATAATCGATAATCAAACAACACCTACATCTCAATCACCTAACACATACGTATTATACTTGTATATGAATACCACATTGGGTCATGCAATTAGTGCCAAAAGGTTGCGTCTTTAGCCTCAACTCAGGCCCTCACCAGCAATTCAGCATATTAAAAATACTTCCAATGTTAATGGTTTTGATTTTTGAAGCAAATGAAAAGACATGATTATCTAAACTCCACGCTCTCTTCTTAAAGCTGATTACTAATTAGTGATTACTACTCCATAACACATCTTACAAAAAAACCCCAAACAAATTCTTTTAATTTAATTTTAAAAGTCTATTTTCACCCAAAACTTCCATCTTCTTCCATTATTTCCCCTATAGTATTCACTTTTAAAATAATATAATCACCTTCTATTAGTTGAACCTCAAATAATATTATCTTTAGTTAAAGATAAATGAAACTTTTATTTGAGAACGGAAGATATATACTACATCCGATTTATATTATATGCAATTTTGGTGTATTATGTGTGAGATATAAAAAATTTTCAAATTGCATATAATGCGAATTAGAGGTAATATCTAAATAAAAAGCGATTTGGAAAATCGAAGCCCCACAAAAGGACAAAGTTACCCCCATCCAATTGCAGCACACATGTGGGTTCAACACTCCAACTCCCTCCCCATTCCCACATTCTCCCTCTTCTCTATGTAATACATTCATTCACCATACTCTCATTTTGTGGATTCTAGTTTTAGTCTTCATTACTTTCTCTCTCTCTCTCTCTCTCTCCAATTTTAACTTGTATTTCTAGTGCTTTCACTACATCCCACGAGCTTCCACTTGCTCATTTATCTCCTTTTCCCCTTCATTCTTCACTCCAATAATCAATCACCCCTTTTAATTTCTTCTTCCTCTTATCTTCTTCTATAAGCTCTCCTCCCATAACTCATTTCCTCAATCATACCATTAAATCTTTACTTTCTCTCTCCTCCTAATGGCGAGAGAAACTACTTGGTTAAGCAGACTCAAATCACAAATTTCTCACAAACTTATTCATCCAACTTCAAAACTTGCTAGAACAAGATCTAGGAATGTTGGCGTTTTAGCTTTTGAGATTGCTGGTCTTTTTTCTAAGCTTCTTGCGCTACACCAATCTTTATCTGATAAGAATATTGTCCGTCTTAAGAATGAGGCTATCGCCCTCGAAGGAGTTCGAAAGATCGTCTCTAACGACGAGTCTTTCCTTCTTGGATTGGCGTGTGCCGAGATGGTTCAGAATCTTCATGTTATTTGTAAGGCCGTAGCACGGTTGAGTGACCGTGCTACGGATCCTACACTCCGGTCTTTTTCGGAGTGTTTGGAGGATTTTGCCAGCACAGGGCGGGACAATTATAATTGGGCCGCCCTGTGCGGGAAGGACCTAGAAGGGTTGGTCCGGAGGATAGACCGGTACATCGCAGCTACTGCTGCGCTGTACCGGGAGATAGAGGAGCTAAACTCGATACAAAATAGTTTAAAGAAAACGCCTCCGGAAGGTGCGTTAGAGGTCCAGCAGAAAGTAGTGTGGCAAAAGCAGGAAATTAAGTACGTGAAAGAGAAATCCCTTTGGAACCGAAGTTATGATTCCGTTGTCCTCCTTTTGGCTCGTTTAATATTTACTGTCCTTGCAAGAATTAAGTTTGTATTTGGGATCGGACAGAGTTACTACCCTCACCCAAGTACGCTTCCTAGAAGTCTCTCTGCTTCGGCCACTGTATTTCCTTCATCGGATCTCAGTGGCAATCATAATTCTTATGTGTCAGGGCCGTTAACATCCACCCCACTCCACCTCAACAAGAGGATGACTACAATTGGATCAGGGACCGGAAATAGAGTTGGGTTCTTTGAGTCTAGAACCAAGGACTTGACGCCACCCCCAACTACGTTGGGGGCGGCGGCCTTGGCATTGCACTACTCTAACTTGATCATTGTCCTAGAGAAAATGATCAAGTCACCCCACTTGGTGGGGTTAGACGCGAGGGAGGATGTTTATGCTATGCTCCCCAATAGCATAAGATCCTCCCTCCGCGTCAGGCTAAAAGGGGTCGGGTTCTCAGCAACCGACCCCGTTTTAGCCGCAGAGTGGAGGGACGCCCTCGGGCGAATCCTCACTTGGTTGGGTCCATTAGCACATAACATGATCAAGTGGCAAAATGAAAGAAGCTTCGAACAACAAAATCTAATGCCAAAATCAACCAATGTCTTGTTGTTACAAACACTACATTTTGCCAACAAAGACAAAACTGAAGCTGCTATTACAGAATTACTAGTTGGGTTGAATTACATATGGCGATTCGAGCGCGAAATGAATGCAAAAGCCTTGCTAGAATGCTCCAACTTCTTCTTCAACAACAAAAGTAGTTCTCCTATCAATAATCTACAATCATAGTACCATATTAACTTGTAATTTTGAGTTATTTTCTAAGGGGTTGCTTTGATTGATTTTTAGCTGTTAATTACTTTATTAATTAGAATTCAACTCATAAAAATGGGTGGATTGAATTTTGAGATCTCATTGATTGATGAGATCGATCAAAGGGTCTTCTAAGAAAAATCTGACCCTTAATTTGTATAGTTTGTAGTACTTGATTCTAATACTTACTTCTATAGTACAAAATTTAAGTTTGTTGTTGTACATGAAATATGATGGTTGAGTGAAATTTAAGAAAAATAACTACTACTATAATAATAAGTTGATGACTTTGTGATATATATTTGACTATATGATATAATTTCATTAAAATTATACTATATGATTTCCTACCATGTGAAATTGTTCTTTCTTGCAATACAATTATAATTACAGCTTGTCATTCTTTTGACATAGACCTATTATTTGCATTACCACATTTTAATGAATTCAATTACACACCATTATATCAATCAAGCAGTGAGGTACCAAATCAAAATCGTTTCGATTTTTCGATCTTTCTTATCTTAGCTACTACGATACCAATATCCAAATGATTGAACAAATGAATAATTATTTCTAATATACCTAACATTTTTTTTTTTATTTTTTTTTTTATTTTCATGGTGAACAAATGTTTTTGAATTGATTCAAAATTTTAACAAAAAAAAAAAAAAAAAAAAATCTTTGACGGTCATACTGTGATTCTAGGTTTACTAACCTAGATAATATTTATCTAATAGCGTGCGTTCTTGAAATTATTGAGTGGGAAAATCGAAAAAGGTATGTAATGTGAAGTACAGTATCATCAAACATAATACCGTACTATTATGAGTACTCGTATTTTCAACCTTGCAGTATGATTTCAGCATGCATAATTTTATAAAATTATTTGTTACTCGCGGAGTATTTTTCACTCACTCTCAAAATGCCTAGCCCGTTAAACTACACATTAGTAACACCATCACTCTTTCTATTTGAATTTTATTTCATAATGCAATTTTGTAAGAGATTTGAGAACTCTTTTACACTCATATCTTTATTTCTTGGTAATATAATGAATAATTCACTTTGTCACTATAGAGTATAGACAATTGAAGAAGAAGATTCGCATTACAGTTACAGCTGAAAACAATAAAGACAAATAAGATACAAGTATATTGCAAACTCTTAGAAATTAAAGTAAGAGACAATCATACCTGTCAAAAGACCTACTAATACTATAAGCTACAAATCTAAATCTAAAGGTTTCAAATTGGATTTATATTTTATTTGGTTTGGGTCATATTAGGTGCTGATCGAGTTGTTAGCTAGCTTTGATATTTGGCTTGAATTGGGTCGTCATAATCTATGGTTCGTTTAGTATTCAAATTTTTATCGAATAAAATTTCAGTCGGAAGAGCTTTGGTATAGTTCAAAATTGAATTCCGTAGTTCGGCATATAGCTTGGATCATATAATTCAACTTTAGTAATTAAATAATTAGATACGAGTTAGTTTTATCACGTTTATAAAATAGTTAGGACTATATTGCTTGAGGGGAGTGGAAAAAGTCTAGCTAGGAGCCTACGACGATTACTTTGAGATATGAGGAATTTTTTATTTTTTTATTTTTGAAAAAAAAAATATATAATTTTAAATCTTGACTCTGAAGTTGCAAAATGGAGGGACTATTTGGTGCAAATTAGTCAACATATATGAAAGTTTTAGAAAAAAGTAATGGAAAATTAATTAAACTAAGGGTATCTCCACTAATTAATTGGAATCTATAAAATGATTAGTGCTCTCTAAAAGTCAAAAAGTATAACAGTGAAGTATCTAGCTATTAGTGCTACATACATAAAATCTTTAGGTTATAAATAATTTTAATAGACATAAGCAAGCTAAGGTCACATATATTGAATAGTATACTTTCGGCTACAAAAAACAGTTAGTTCAAGTTTTGCTTTTAGCCGTTTTATTAATTTGAGGTTAGTTAAGTAGATGCTAATTTTATAGGGTACGAATATAATTTACTGGTCTTCTTGTTCTAGCTTTGCGAGAAGACTAGTCTTCATGCATGTTTAATAATTAAAATTGATTAGTGAACATGTGAGTGAAATACTAGATATAGGGTTAAGATTCCTTATTCCCTTAGGTTGATGTTATCGAATAGAATAAGAAGATTAGGCCAAATTAGGAAAGATTATTTTATGTCATATCTATCATTCATGACAATGTCTTTAGTTGAATTTCACTAAAGACTACCTTTCTTTCGACGAGTTTAAAATGTTATACTGTACTCCGTAACATATAATAGAGAAGCATTCAATTTAGGAAATTTTGATTTTTACCACCTTCAAATAACGACTTTGTCGAATTTACCACCTCCAAAAAAAAAAACATTTACTTTACCACCTCATAAAAAAATTAAACATCAGTTTTACCTCCAATCACCTCCAACTAACGGATTCCGTCCAAAAATCCGTTAGTGGGGCCTACCTTGCACACGTGTCGCCATATTATTGGTTAAGTTTTAAAAAAAAAATAAAAAAAACAAAATAAAAAATAAAAAATCCCCATCAAGCAACCGATGGTTGCTGCCACCATAGGGACCCCCACCGCCGGACTGGCTACGACCAGCCCCACCACCTAACCGTTACAACCAGCCCCCACCACCTAATCGCTACCAGCCACCGTCGGGACCCACAGCCACCGCACCGATTTTGACCTCAAAACCCTAGCCACCACCTAACAGCTACGACCAACCCCACCACCTAACCGCTACCACCGCACCGCACACCACAACCGCGCCGATTTCGACCCCCTTTCCACCAATTTTCGACCTCAAAACCCTAGTCAACACCTAATAGCTACGACCAACCCACCACCTAATCGCTACCACCGCACCGCACACCACAGCCGCACCGATTTCTACCCCTTTCCACCAATTTCCGACCTCAAAACCCTAGCCACCACCTAACAGCTACGACCAACCCCACCACCATCCAAACCCAGACCAGAAACAACCGCCACCCAGACGCGAAACCACCCCGACTCAAAACCACCACCATCCAAACCCAGACCAGAAACAACCGCCACCCAGACGCGAAACCACCCCGACTCAAAACCACCACCACCCACCAGAAACCACGCCAGCCAGACGCGAAACCATCGCGACTCGAAACCACCACCACCCAGACGCGAAACCCACACGAAATTCCGACCAACCGAGGTAGTTGATTTCGTTGCTGGTTGGTTGACATGGAAGATCGGGGAAGAAACGTAAAAAATGTGGGCCCTACTAACGGATTCATGGACGGAATCTGGTAGTTGGTGGTAAAATCGATTTTTTGGAAATTTTGGTGGTGGTAAAGTAAATCTTTTTTTTGGAGGTGGTAAATTCAATTAAGTGGTTATTTGAAGGTGGTAAAAATCAAAATTTCCTTCAATTTATCTAAATTAGTAAAGGACGAAAATTTTGTTATTCACCCAAACTACTCTTTATACATTATCAGTAAAATAAAGATGATTCAATTATGGATTATTCATTTATGTTCCGTACATCAAGAGCTATACAACTTGTGTGTCACTTGATAAAGCAAAGAGCCAAAGACACATGCATTAACACTTGACTTACCTCATTAGCGAATTCTGATCAAAAAGCCCATAATAAATAACTCGCTGGTTGCTTGTTTTCGGCCCAAAAGGCCTGCTGCAAAGCCCACTTATAAGCTGCTGCATATTTTTCTACCTGGTCCACAGTAGCATGCCTAATTATTTTCTTGCATTCTAAAGTATAAACCTTGCAAAAACTTGGCCTGCTTTCTGTAAGTATGTTTACATTGCTGAGCCTTTAGATATAATTACCATTCACAAGAGATAATTACCAGTAATCAGATCCGTAGATGGCGAAAAGCCGAAATCAAGAACAAAGTGCCTTATTATGAAAAATCTTATATGGCACTTCTTTAACATGTTGATGTCATTAGCTGTTCTCGAACTTATGTCGCGTTCTTGGCTAGACAAGGACATACATCAATTTAGCCTATACACTAATGTCCTTATTTCTCAGATTGCTTAACATAATTCTTTGCACCCACTGACCCACATTACATATATCTTGAGAGTTTGTTCAAGTTTGTATCATATTCACTGCATTCTGCCATTCTTGTATGATCAAAACTTTCAAAGCAAAATCCTTTTATTATAATTTTGTAATTTTAAATCATTGTTTATTGTACAGGCAACTGATACGAAAAATCATGTATTGTTCTTATGTTATATTACTTGAGCGTTCAATTAAGAGTTCATACAGATCACGACTCACAAGAGCGAATCTTGTAACTTACAGTTCACCGGAGATTTGGATTTCAATTTGTCACCTCATTGTGTTGTTTTAATGCATCAAATTTGTTATAATTATTCCAATAAACAGCTATAACTTCAGGTCAGTCCAATTTTCACTCTAATATTCTAAGCACATCAGCATTTACAAAGTCTATCTCCAGATATTTGAAGATGCAGAATTTATACTTACTGTGACTTGGCGATAGTAAAAATTGAAAGTAGGATATCTCTTGCAGCCACTAATACGGTTTCCCTGTTGTCATGGAATGTTTAAAAGTTTTTCATTGTTTAAGCACTTATATACAAAAAACCACTAATACAGGAGCATACAACAAAGTAGAAATCGAAGTATACAAGACAGACAGAACCATTATATCAGGAATTACATGGAAAATCATAATAAAAAGCATATCTATACAAGTAGGAATTCAACCACACATAATTTATGCAAGTGTTTGTTGAGAACATCATCCTAAGCTGTTTTTCTATCAAATCAAAATAAAGAGATATATACAAGAGAAATAAGTAGTTTGCAAGAATCTAAAATTACATTGGCATTTGGTAAGAGAGTCGACATGGTTCCATCATGAGGAAGAGTGGCTCATCGTTATGTGACTTCTGTCACATGTTATTGCCCATTCACAGTTCAGAGTATTGAGCTCTGGACACTTTTCACCAGGGCAATGGCCTGCAGCATGAGCACCATAACTAAAATGCAGTTAAGTCCAGAGTAAGCAATTTTAGCGGTTTTAGAAAAGGTGATGAGTATTTACATGCACCAAGTTCACAAAACTTTGCCTACTGACTTTTAGGGCAGGAATCTGCCATACCTGAAAATAAATTTAAGACGAAAATGTTACATTAAGAGCAGAACAGCAGAAATAGCTTTGTTTAAAGGGTTATTTGATCAAATGCAGTCAGGTGGATGAGGCAAGTAACCCAAAAACTAGTTCAGACAGTTGTAGCTATCTTGCCTTGAAAATTAGGAGACAGGAATTCCAGCAGTGCTCATAGGAGTAATGGACTTCACAACAGATGGCAAAAAATCACAAACAACTTGTGCTAGCTCAAAAGTTTGAGGAGCACCATATCAGTCATCAGGTTGAGTAGGCAACCTGCACCAAGTTCAGGAATTCTGCATGATAATGAGCAGACAAATTAATATATGAGTTCAATAGCCTCAAAAAACAAACACATAAAAGAGGAAGAATTAAGTAATCATTCATAAATAAATTACAAGACAAAGAGTAGCGAGGTAGATGACACAACATTAAGTCAATATCAAATATAAATGACAATCATGTTCAAACTTGTAAATATCATAATTCTTAAGATATATATATATATATATAATAATATAATAATAATATATATATATATATATATATATTCAAGAAAAGAAATGCGCGCCCCTTCGGGATAGGTAACTCCTGAGGCCTGAGCATCAATGTCTGGATGTACAAGGGATGTACTTCTACTTCCTCCGCTCAATAATATATTGCCTACTTCCATTTTGAAGGTGTTCGAGAGGGTATCTATGACCATCAATAGTTTATGTTACGTAATAATTATTTACACATTGAGACGAAACTAACACCATATATCACAAAGGCTATTGAATAATTCATGAATTTTGTGGCACAAGTAGTGAAAACTCGGAAACACTAAATGCATTAATTATATAAATCAAAGAACAAGGAAAGCAATTGGAAATTTAGTTAACTGAAAAAATCTTAGGGAAAGAAGACTTACTTCCAATGCAAATAAAGGGGATGTGTTGAATGTAAGACCAATCCTCCCCTGGAGGAGACCAATCCTCCCCTGGAGGATCTAATTGAAATCTTCTGTCCAGACTTTCTGAACACTGGAAAACCTCAAGTTTCCTGAGAGAGGTGAGTTTGGGCAACCAATTTGGTATTGCTTTTAGTTGTCCGCAATTACAGATTTCAAGGATTTTGAGGTCAGTCAAGAATTGCATCCGGTCAGGCAGATTTAACACCTCATTGTCACCATCTATGGTCAGTCTCTCAAGACACTGTAAAGCCTCCATAGGCAGCAAATTTAGCCATCTCACATTGTCTGTTCCTACCTTCCTTAATTTGGGAACTGGAAAAACATTACCATTTGAAGTAGTTGCGGCTGAGGGACACAGAGGAACACAAGTCAGCTCAGGGCAGCCCCTTATTTTTAAAGTCTTCAGAGCAGAAAGACATGGTATCAGTTGTGAGTTACTGCTGCTATCTTCCACCCCTCTCCTCCATCCTTTCAACTTCGGCAGATTGGATAGCCCAAGTTTTTCAAGGGAAGGAAAGAATGATAATTGTTCTTCAGAATAACTTCCCAGCCTAGACAAAGTGGAATCAACACATAAAAGACTTTCTTCTTCTATGTACTCAAAACTTACCATATCAAAAAGACTGAGTGATTTCAAATGAGGCAAATTTCGCAAGCATGGCAAGTATTTTAACCCCTCACAGTATTCAAGATGAAGCAATACAAGATTTGTGAGGAGCGAAATCCAACCAGGCAATATCACACCATGGTATCCCCGCACATCTAACATCTTCAGATTTGAATGTGGCCGGAGATCTTCCATCAAACTTAATATTGCCTCTTCATCCATTCTATCAACTTCTGAGTCATCTCTGAAATCCTCCTCCTCATCACCAAAATTTTCCTCCACATAATAATCTTCTTCCTCATAATCCTCATCAAAGGTGAAACCAAACTGGATGGCATCAAGATGTTTCAGATAACTCAGGTATAATCCTTCCCTACTGTAATCTTTAACAACTTCCACAGCATTTTCAGGCCACCTGATTCGAATTCGCAAATTTTTGAGATTTCTGAGAGACTTTAGGTCCTCCAGCCCATAAAACCATTGCTTCCAACTTAAACAACTGCCTTTACCGCCCACTACAAAATCACTAAGCCTCTGAAGACCAGTCAATTTACTCATGCCCCTAGGCATATATTCTAGCTTATCGCATTCTTCTATATCCAAGAACCTAAGCTTAACAAGCCTGCTCAAATCTTTTGGCAACTCTTTCAAACTCTTACAACCAGCTAATATCAAGGTTTGTAGATTGTAAAGTTTGGTAATAGACTTAGGAAGCTCTACCAAATTTGAGTTAGAAAGATCTAAGTACCTCAAATGCAACAGCTTACCAATGGAGTCGGGCAACCTTTTTATATTTGACCCACTCAGCTCCAATGCCCTTAGGCGTCTACAACTTGCTAGAGACTCTTCTAATGCCTTCACAGGATATGGATGAACTTCTTTAAAATAAGACCCAGCAAAAAGAGAACGAATATGAGTCTTACCCCAAGAGTATTTTCCATATTCCCCCACACAGGCAACTGATAGATGACGGACTTTTTTTATCTAGATTGCTACTAATGGTATCCGTTACATAGACTTCCTTCCCTGAGACACTTTGAGCGATATCATGCATGAGATCATGTATTTTACATGAGGTGATCTCACCGGATTTATCTTTATTAATGTCTTGGAAGAAACATCTCCTTAACAAAATCGAAAAATATTCCTTGCCAGCATCCTCAATGCTTTGACCTTCATCCAATGGAACAATAAAACCCTGTGCCATCCATAGGCTTATCAAGTCCTCCTTACAAAACACAAAATCCTTCGGAAACAAAGCACAATAGCTGAAGCAGCTCTTTAATGGAGATTCAAGATGATGAAAACTCAGCTTCAATATGGGGATAATGCCATTTTCACTCTCCCTGATGTTGGCTAATCCAATCTCCTGAACTGATTGCCATCCACTTATTCGCGTCTTGACCATACAAAAGACTTCCCACAATTTTTATTGCAAGAGGAACCTGAGCACATTTATCAACAATCTCTAGCCCAATCTCAACCAAGTTATCAGGGGGGTTGTACTTATCTGGTCCAAAGGCTGTCCTTTCAAACAAATGCCATGAATTTTCCTTTGACAAGCCTTGTAGCTCATACATTTGACCACCACCTATAACTGTTGCAGTTTTTTGCGAACGTGTAGTTACCACAATCCAACTTCCCTTTTGACCTCCAATCAAATATTTTACCAGTTCACACCATTGATCACGATTCTCAGTCCATACATCATCTAAAACAAGCAAGAATCTTTGGCTTGCTAGTTGTTCTCGAAGTTGGCTTTGCACTTGATCCATGGCGGTACCCTCGTGCTTTTGGCCAGTGATTAATGTCAAAATCTTTTGAAGAATCCCAGCAATGCCCAACTGTTTCTGAACTTCATCAGAGACACAAGTCCATAACCTCAATGGAAATGCAGTTATGACCCTTGGATCATTAAACACAAGTTGGGCTAGAGTAGTTTTGCCCAACCCTCCAATTCCCACAATAGAAAGGAAACTAACATCACCCTCAACATCAGAAGCAAAAAGCATACTAACAATTTTCTCCAAGTCATCCTCTCTTCCAATGATTTCAGCAGCATCCACATAAGAACAGGTCTCAAGCCTTCTCTTCCTGATAGGTTCAAGATCATGCTTAAAGTAAAAACGAGTGTTTAAAGCAATAGCATCCAACTTCATCTTGATCTCCTTAACCCCATGAGACATCCAGTAAGCAACTACTAGTGGGTTGGAATCAGAAAAGAAGCGACACACTTTTTCAGATACTCGACTATCAGCCTCCAGGAGTTGCTTCTGCTGAGCCAGAGTAGCAAATTCATCCAACAGATCATCGGCTTCAAAGACTGCATCCTTGAGCTCCTCAATCTGAACCTTTTCTTGATGGGATAACTCCTGCTTAGTCTCTGCATCACGGAGCATAGCAGTGATGGCTTCAATACTGTGTTGAAGATCATCAACCCCAAGTTGTGATTTGGAGCTTGAGAGTACCTCTTTGAGCTGCGAGCATTGCAGTGCTGCAAACAGCGTTTGAGCAGCAGATAGGGCCGTGCCTACGATGTCCATTATTCGATACAACACAATCACAATGGTACTTGGAATGAATGAGTGAATGAATGAATGGTGATTAGCTAATGAAGTACACAAAATTACAATACGATTACAATTTCAAAGTTATGCTAGTTAGCAATTGCTAACTGTAAAGACAAAGGGTATAAGTCAATTTAAAGTTGTTTCAAAGTGAGTATTCAATACAAAACTTTAAAAAGCAAAAGTACTCATTACAATATTTCATACAACAATCAGTAAAAGTTATATTCCAATTTCCTTGAACTTGCTTGTTTCTTTCTTAGATGTTTCCCTTGTCAATTATTACCACTTCAACAAATAAATATTTATCTGTTTGAAGACAAATTAATTACAAATTAAAGTTACTGTCTTTGTAAATGTTCAGTGGAATATCTAACAGCATGCTTTAATCTATACCCAAAACAAGTACTCCATACTTTAATTTAAAAAAATAATAATACCAATGCTTTGTAATAACAATAACAAGAAAAAGAAAATTAAAGGGAAAAATGAGATAATTTAGAAAGAAAGAATTAGTAAAATATGAATCTAACCTCCATCAATGTTAATCTGAGGACACAATAAAGGCAAATCATAATCTTTGACGGCATTAGACACTGCGCCTCCATCATAATCTTCATGAATACATTGGATGAATTGGGGAAAGTTAAGGAAATTATTTGCATATTGTTGCAGACTTGTGGCGTTGTGGTCTGTGGGTACACGGCTACACGAACTCTTTTCAATTTCATGAGTAAATTGGATCCTCTATCTTGTTTATAATTCATATTCATTGTCTAACCCTCTAAAATTATGTTTGGTTCAAGTTGTTTTGGGTGAAAATACTTTTTTTTTTTTTTTTTTTTTTTTTAAAATAAAATAAAATTATAGTACATTTTTAATTAGTTATTTTTATACGGCTAGTAGCAATAACTGCTGAAATAAAACATTCTACAGTCTACACTATTTTATGATACTCTCGTATATCTCTCCTTACATGTACTCCATATTAGTCCTAAAATTCCTAACCCAATCACATTTTCTTAATCTTTCTCTTCTCGCATCTCTTACTTGTACATAAACTATTTATCCATCATTTGTTTTACTCCGTATAACTTTATAACTCTCTAACAAACCTGACTTACACAATATTTTAACAAATTCAACAGTTCGTGCCGGTCAAACTTATATTACAATGCATTTAGTTCACAAACATTTACCTACTTACTTTCTAATGCAGAAATTTACCTTATCTAAAAGTTTGAAACTCAGTTTTTAGACAAAAATGACAAACTCAGTTTTTAGCTCAAAAGTTTTAGGAACACCATAGATCAGTAGGCAACCTGCGCCAAGTTCATGTAATAATTGCAAGTAACTCATGTAACCAACCTTCCTTCTAAAATGTGATCCACAAACCCATGACAAAAACATAAGCAGCTGCAGGGTCCACATGGATTATATGATTATATCACATGAGATGAAATTATTTGCTGGCCCATAATAGCATAGCCTTATAATTTCAATTTGTGTTTAAAATGCAGAATACTTGGATATAATTACCAATTTATTATTAACAGTTTTAATACAGTGGATAATTACATATTAACAAACATATCACATGTTATGGCAGAATAAAATTACCAGTTATACAGTAGTTGATTTCCAAATTACAGATTCATTATAGCAGCAACTTTCAAGGTGAAAATTTCTGCAAGAATCCTTCACCTTTAAAGTTTTCACGACATTTGGTGTGCCCTTCCAACAAAGATTTTAAGACACGGGTGTGCTGTGCAGCCATTATAACAATTTAATGATCAAGTAAAGGATCGCTATGCCTGTTTTTCTTTCAATGGAGCATGATCCCAGAAATGAAGAAATGAGAACCAAAATTTATAATTTATGATAATTTGCCTCCTCATGATTGACTACATACAAAGAAGGCCATAAAGGATCGCCTTTTTCAGTCTAATTTAATCTACCACAGAACATCCTGTAGTATCAGCTAAAGTACATTTGCACCAACTTATACAGAATTTCTAATAACTAGAACCATCTAAAGAATCCTTTTATCATTATATTTAGCTATTACCTAGATATTTAGTTAACAGATCATACAAGTCACAACTCATGAACGCGAATCTTGCAACTTGCAGTTCACCGAAGATTCAGATTTCAATTCGTCGCCTTATTCAGTTGTTATGATGCATTAATTTTGTTATGGTCAATTCCATCTGACAGCAGTACTTTCAGGTCAGTCCAATTCCTACTTTAATATTCTAAGTTCATCAGCATTCAGAAAATCTCTCCAGAATTTTGAAGATACTCAAAAATTTTACTTGCTTCGTCATAATAGAAATGGAAAGTAGGATCTCTTGCAGCCTCTAAAATCATTTCAACTTTCATGAATGTGCATAAATACAATTACTACTAATACAGTTGGTCTTCCAACAGGATGCCTCAAGCAAAAGTTAAAATGTTTTTCAACGTTTAAGTATTTATATACAAAAAAATACTTATACAAGAGCATACAATTAAGATGAAATTTAAGTATACAAGATGGACAGCTCCATTATGCCAGGAATAAAAAAAAAAAAAAAAATAATAACAAAGAGCATTTTTTACACAAGTAGGAATTCAATTACACATAAGATGAAGAATATTTAGTGTTTACATTGGCATTTGGCAAGAGAGTTGACATGGTTCCACCATAAGGAAGATTAGCTCATCTTATGTTACTTATTGCTGCCCATTCACGGTTAAAAGTATTGAGTCTGGACACTTCTCATGATGACAAATGGCCTGCATCCATGAGCACCATGACTAAATGCAGGTAAGAATAAGAAGTTTAAAGTAAACCATTTGAGTGGATTTAGAAAAGGTACTTTAATGAATATTTACATGCATTTAGTTCACAAAACTTTACCAATTAACTTTAATGTTCAAGGGGTTCATTCAACCCCCAGATTTTTTGAAAAAAAATTATATTTGATTCAATATCTTATGTATTTGTTAACATCGAATCTTTATTGTAGATGTCGTATGACTTTTAATTAATGAAATATTTTTGCTATTAAATAAAAAAAAAATAAAAAAAAAAGTTCTGTCCTTTTATCATAGAAAAATCAGTTGTCATACTACATTATACAACTACAAGTATTTAGGACAATAGAAATGGTTTCTTGGTTTTTTTTTTTTTTTTTTTTTTTTTTTTTAACATGTAATTTTGAGAATACAAACCATATCTGCATATACAATGAATACTAATTGAGTCATAGTACTTTCCACAGTCTAATACTCAAATCAGAATCAACATATGCCATAGCATATATGAGTTGGTGAGTGTTTAAGTAGCATAAACTAAACTATGATTAACAAATAAAAATGACATTTGCAGCTCTGCATTTCATTCTTGCATAAAGAGATCACACAACACAATTAAGCAAACAGTATCATTTGTGAATAATAAGTTTAGTCCATCCAAACCCCTGATTTTGCAGGAAGCGCTCCCCTAAGCCAAGATGAGTCATTAACAGCCACACGGCCCACACTAACGTTACGAGCTCTCCACCCTTGCATAGTCGTGCAATATGCGATCTTGGTGAGCAGCGACCAGCAGCATAACACAACAGTTCCACCCAAACCTTACTAGTTATATCCCACTGCTTTTCTCCAAACAATTCCAATTGCTTGGCAAGACGACATGCATCAAAGAGTACTGATTTACTTTTATCACCCTTTGCTTTTAAAGGCTGAACATCTGCCCTTACTTCAAGCACCTTCTTACTGAACTCCTTGAAGAATTCAGCTTCTGCTTGTTCTGAAGGACTCTTGGTTTGGCTTGACGCGAACATGAACCTCTTAACCTTCCACCAGGGATCTGCAAGCCAACTGATGCTGATGCACTTATTATTCATGAACTTCTTAACCTCTGCACAAGTATCTTCAAACCGAGTCTCTGACATACCCACTTGTGCAGACACCATCTTCTGCTGCCTGAGTAAAACATATGCCATGTAATCTGCCAGTGCCTTGCTGAATCTACGATCTTTTGATTCTGAATCAGCACCATTACCATCACTTGTAGTAGTCCAGTAGCAGATATCAGTAGCGAGGTGCCAAATCAACAGACTTTCATCATAGTCAACATCTACGGTCCAAGGGCTTAAGCACTCTGAAGCGAGGTAATAATCATTCTGCAGAACCAAATTCCCTCTAGCAGAACATACCTCCTTTGCTACCGCCATCTCATTTGCTTGGCTAGCTTTGGACTTCAGCCCTTCGATTACAGACTTGATGTACTGCTCCTCAAACTGCTCTCCTTCGACATAGAGGAACCCAACTAAAACATCCCTGATTTCCTTTATTCTAAACAAGTATAGTACGTTGAAAAATGCAGGGGGTTTTCTGAAGCAACGTTTTAGTAAATTGTATTTTGAGATGGAACTAGACCATCTTTTATGATTGCGTGGTCTAGCCCAACTTGACCATCTCAGGATCATCAACATGAACGATTGAAGGCAGTTTTTGCTCGCATAATCTTTATAGCATAAAATAACCCACCAATCTGACAACACGAAGATAAGAGCAGTCGATAGATCCAAGGCAATAGCACCACCAAGCAATATGAAAGTTACTACTACATCAACCTTATTATGGTATTTGCTTCTGTCTTCAAAATAGAAAATTAAGAAGGATACAAGAGCCAAATAAAAGCAGAAAACTCGAGCAAATGCTCTTTTATTTTGAAACAGGCACAACTTAGTATAGAAGATATCATAGATAAGGTTGAGCTCAATCTGTATGATCCTAAACACATACTCATAAGGCTTATCTAAGAAATCTTTGCGACTTTCATCGCGATCTTTTAAGCTCAAAAAGCCATCTGTTAAGAGGGGTTTAGACATCTCATAAAACCGGTGAGCTTCTTTGACCATATTATCAGTTTCCTTCACCTCATCACCTCCTGTTACTGAATTACCATCCATTGTAGAAGAAGATTGCGAATCTTGACCATCTTTTCGTACCTCTAATAGCTTTGATACCCCTTCTATGTCTTTACCTTCGAACTCAGTGGGAATATGAGCACTCTTAGCAGAAAAATACTCTTCCATAAGCCTAGCATAGTTAGGCCCGGGTTCAGGTTTAGACACAAGGGAATCTCTAAAACTATCAGAGCTAGCGAAAAATAGAGCACAAGTACGCTCAAAGTACTTGATAAATCCATTAGTGAACATAAGCAACGTTGGTACTAACAGATCATTACGACGAAATGACTGAACAAACACATATACAGTGATGATTACCTGAGTGACCAGCTGAAGAGCATGTCGATGCCAGAGCTCGTTGTCCTCAAGAGCTAAGGCGGTGATTGTGTCCGGACCACCAAGATGTAAAAGAAGAAAAGGTGCCCAAAATGCGAGTAGCTCAGGATTATGGGGACCATTGTTGTTGGATATCAACCCAATGATGAGTACAGCAATAGCATCAGCGGATAAATAGAGAATCCAAATAAGAAACATAAGAAAACTGCTCGAACTACGCTTTCGAACAGGTGCTAATGATGTGAGTAAAATTTGGATAATGAGACTAATGAGTATCAAGGCACGGATATCCCATGTCTTCCATAAATCTTTCACAATATTAGCTAATTGTGAGCTTTTTTTCATTGAAATTATGTATTATTTCTTTCCAATCAAAGGAATAAAGCTAATTTAATCAGGTTAGTTTTAAGAGTGGATTGTTTTATATGAGTATAATATCACGTTTTAACTTGTTTATTGAACAGAATATTCTATCAAGGGATTATATGCTGCAAGGTTCAACAACAATGCAAGGATAAAAACTTTTATACTATTAATGATTAATCATTAGTTAATTAGTGCCGACAATATTATGGAGTATAATAAACAAATTAAAAGAGAAAGTTTGATTTGTGCAAACAGAACCATGCAACTTCATGCTGTGTATGGTAAGACTGAGGCAAATTACATAAACCTTTAAGCTAGTACTCCCTTCGTTTTTTTAAAGTTCCCATTTTGATTACACTATTCGATCATATTTAACTCTTTGATTAATGTTTATTTTATAAATAAGATTAAACATATTTATGTGAGTATTTGTTAGAATCATTTCGATACATAGTTTCTAAGTGTCAATTTTAGATAAATACGGAGTTATGTCTATTGATAATTTTAAAAAATAATTTAATAATGCAATGTTGTGTGAGTGAGATTGTATGTCGGTTAAAATGAAAAACTTAATACCGTCAAATTTGACACATATGTCAATGAGCTAGTTTGACTTTAAATATATATAGTTAAAATCAAAAATGTAAAAAGTCCATATTAAGAACTTTACTAGTACCTTCATAAGAAAAATGTATTATGATAAATTTATTTTAATACGATTATTATAATATTTGTGGTTAAAGTTAATACTTGTATATAAAGAGTGAAATAAAGTGTTTTGGACAGAGGGAGTATTTTGCATTACTCAATATTTGGGGAGAAAAAAAAGTCCAAAGTAATTCGCTAAAAAAAGAGACTCAATGTTTATTTTTGCTTTAATTATTATTTCTTCACTTTAACATGTCTAAATAATCTCTCTCTCTCTTTTTTTTTTTTTTTTCTTCTTCTTTTGCTTTGATTGATTTTTACTTTTTCTGCTTTTTACAGTAGATAAAAGTGAAAATGTGGGTATGAGAATAAAATAAAGTATTGGTTTCAAGACTACGAGTGGGACAAGAGAAGGTGTAAGGAAGAATTTACCAAAAGAGAGAAATAAAGAAAAAACTGAGAATAAACAGTTAAAAGATCCAACTTGTTGACCACAATGTAAGATTAAGAGGTAATTCTTGTGTAAATTACTCTCATAACATTTATAAGACCACTTTTATGGTCCAATAAGCATATAACTACATAAGTAATACTTGGTATTAATTATCTACTACCTTTTCTTTCTCTTTAGCCAAATACCCGTATAAGGTGGTCATGGTAGGGACGGTCTTATTTAAAAATTTATAATTCCGGTGAAGCGAGCACACTTTGTTGTGTTAAAAAAAAAAAAAAAAAAAAAAAAAAAAAAAAAAAAAAACTCCGAAAAAGAGTACACTTTGTTTGCTTGATTCTATAGTAGTATTCATTTAGCAGGATTAACTAGTACTGAGTATAGAATACCAGTTTACTTGAATCAACAGCATTTGCAACAACAAACCACCATACTACTTTTTCCTCCATGACTTCTCTATTTTAATTCCCTCATCAATCATGGTAAAAGTTTAACTAGCCTGCTTGATGAGGCTAAAAAACGATCCAACAGAGAAAACATTCATGATAAATTAAGAAATGAGGTTGAAGAATTACTTGAAAAGCTCGAGAATCCTCAACTTCCACCCTCTTTCCCTGAAACTATCATACCCAAAATTATTGAAAAAATCCAAGTTACTGTCCAAAATTTCATCAAGCTTGACAGTGACAATGCCACAAAATACGAAGACCTCGCTAAGAAAATCAATAAATGGAAATCCAAGAAGCAATCTTCTTCAGAAACTAGTCTGCCCGAGCAGCCTTGCGAGTCGCCAACTGGTGATTCAACTCAACATGTAACTTCCACTTTTGATGATCATCAGTTTGAGCGGCTCACTGATAAACAGAAGATGTGTCTAATCTGTTGGTGTTTGTTTCCTGCTGGGATGGAAATAAAGAAAAGAGAGCTGATTTTGTGGTGGATTGCGTTGGATTTAATTGATGGTCCACACAAGTGTGATGAAAATCTGGCCGAGTTTGTGGAGAAAGGATTCATCGAGCGCACCATTACTGGAAACAAAAAGCTCTGTAACAGCTACAAGATGAATAATAATGTTCACTCTAAAGTCAGTCAAGAGATTAGCAGTTTTGTGAAAATTGAAACAGATGAGCGTAGCGTTTGGTCTGCAATGAACCTGCAGCCGCAACAGCAACAGCCACACCAACCAGCAAAGCCCAAGAGAGGACTAACAAAATCGATGTCATTGCCTAAGCTGACAAAACTCGATGACACGAATGTGCCATCATCGTTGGTGATCAACAAAGAGGAGAACAGCCTCAGTGCACAGACATTGGAATGGGTAAATAAAAAGAAAAATGTTAAAGTACTACACTTGGGTAGTTGGGATCATAATCCTAAAAGGTATATCCTAGTTGAAGATATTGAAGTTCTAAAGGGTTTGAGAAATATGGGGCATTTAACTTGTTTAAGCTTACAAGGGATATCAGGAATCGTAGAGCTACCGGAATCAGTATACAAGCTCGACAGTCTGAAGATTTTGGATCTGCGAGCATGTCCCAACTTGGAGTCCCTCTCAGAAGGGATCGAGTCATTGAATCAGCTTACGCACTTGGATTTGTCTGAGTGCTACTTACTTGATCTCATCCCTCGGGGAATTGCTTCATTGACTAAGCTTCAAGTGCTCAAGGGCTTTGTAATCAATCCAGAAGATCTAAATCAAGTGGGAGTTGATGGAAATGAGAAGAAAAAGAAGAAAAACGTGCCTAAAACGGCATTGTTTAGTGACTTATCAAAACTTAAGGAGCTAATGAAGCTGACTATCCGCACTAGAAGAATGAATTTTCCTACTATCCAAGATTTTGAAACTCTGTTTGCAATGGAGAAACTCACAGCTCTACGAATCCTTTGGGTGCGGAGTTCTGCTGCTGTTCCATGTGCAACTGCTGCAACAAGATTTCCAAAGAGTCTCAAGAAATTGCAGCTTCAGGCGGCCCCAAAGAACACATTGCCATTTCTTCTATGGAGCATTAGTAAATATACAGGGAGTTCCTTGGAGAAACTCTACATCAGAGGAGGCCAACGTTCGGACCTGGACCTGGATCCGGAGCAGCATTATTTTCGCAATGTACATACCGTACGTCTCAGATACTTACCGGAGCTAACCATCCACTGGGATGAATTTAGGAAGTTTTTTCCTAAACTAACTCGATTAGAAATATTGAGTTGTCCTAATCTCATCTTTTTCCCGTGTGATGAGAATGGTTTGTGGGTAAAGACAGACACAGACACAGACACAAACACAAACACAAACACAAACACAAACACAAACACAAACACAAACACAAACACAGACACAGACACTACAGTGTATGTTGAATTACATTAAACTAGTATGTTTTTGTTTAGCTTGTTGAACCTCTTATTTGTGTTGTTTTTTAATTATGAAGGATTGATATTATATCAATTGGAGTGTTGTAACTTTATTTTTAATTTTTTTTTTTTTAAAGGAGTATTGTAAACCAGGATTTGAATTATTTTCCTGTTTCTCCAGATGAGCATATAAATGAAGCATCCATAATTTCATAACAGTTCACAGGCACTTAAGAAACCCATAACCAATCTTTAAGCTCCAAACATTGCAAATTGCTCCATTCAAGAAATTATCGGTATATCGTATTCTCTGTATTATAGATCACTTGCTAATTTAACTACCTCTAATAGCAGCATACTAAGCTAGTATGTATGTCATTAGAGGATTGCAATAGTGACTCCTAAGAGATATTGCGGCGAGCCATAATAGTTATATCAAGTAAGACTGTTACACGGCCAACGTTTAATATCATCCTAAACCTTTCAATCAGAAACAAGAGAAATACGCAAAGGCTCAAATTTTTATTTAGCATCCTGCTATAAATATTGAAGTGGGAGGAAACTGAGTAGATAACAGATAAATCACAATTACAGGAAATGTTTGCAATAAGTAAATGAAATAGACAAGCTCTTGCTACTAAAGTGCAGCAGTTTTCTAATTTCTCACAAAAGTTAGACCTCACTATCGGGCTAAAGCCACAAAGACAACTGGACAGTACACTTAAAAATAGTTTAATACCTGGTACAACAAAGGGGGCTCATTCTGACATATTGGTGCTATGCTCTACTCGCCTTCTCTCTTGCTAAGGCACCGACTTTAGCATTGGAGGAGGCTTCCTTGATCAACCCCCAGCCCACAGGATCGGGTAACATGTTTTCTACAGCTCTTGAAAAAGGGACTCACTAATATCTCCATTAGTTTTCACCTTGGAGCAACATCCATATCGAACTGTTCAATCACAAATTATAAATGAATCAAAACAAAATTCTAATTCTAATGTAATGACCGATATTAATATAACATAAAATTATCGATAAATTAACATTGTAATTCATAATTAGGTTAACACGGAACTTAAACTAGTTACAAATTATAAATAAATCAAAACAAAATTCTAATTCTAATGTAATGACTGATGAACAGGCAACAACAAATAAATACTTGCAGGTGAATACGATAGTAGATGTAAGTGCACATTAAAAAACAGAGAATGCTTACATAAAAGCAAGGAGAGACACATCTGGAGTATCCAGGGTAAATGAATTCAGGGAGAGCAGCAAAATCTGCACATTCAACAGTTATGCGTTATTATATAATTGAGGGAGAATGTTGAAGAACTGGAGTGACATTAGGAAAGGAGATAAATCTATTTTTACAGCTGCATACCCTAGTAAAAACAATCTTGAAATTGAATGTTCGGGATGTGTTTAATGTAAGGCCGGTCCCCCCCTGGGGAATCTTGGCATCTTCTCTCCAGGCTTTTTGAGCACCCGGACACTGTAAGATGAGTGAGAGATTGGAGATTGGGCATCCAATTCGGCATTGACTTGAGTTGATTGCAAAATGAAATTTCAAGAGATTGAAGGGCGGGCAGGAACTGCATCCAGTTGGGTAGATTCACCAGCTGTGGGAGACCATGCAATGTCAATGTGTGGAGGGAATGATGGTTGGAAGGCAAAGGCAGGATGTCACTTATGGCGATGCCAATACACTTCACACCCTCCTCTTGGTGTTCTTCTGATATCCTGAGGTTATTACAATTCCTTATCTCTAGCTTCTCTAAGGCAGTGAGATGCTCCAATCCTCCAGGCACAATACTCCGCAGAATACAGCAATTGCTAATTATCAAGTATCTCAGTGAAGACGAGCAACCACGGAAAACATTTTCAGCTTCTCCCAGGCTCCCCAGTTCCTTGTCACCCCATATTTGTAGGCTTTCAACAAACTGAAAAGCCTCTACAGGAACTGAATTTAGCCATGACACATTGGATATAGTCACCTTCTTAATTGCAGTCGAATGTTCAGAGTGAGGTGACCACGACGAAGAAGATGCAAAGGGAATGACCACTTCTAAGTTCACATCCCTTTCACAGTTTATAATCATTTGCATTCTGCTATTAAAATTAAGTAATGTCAGGTCTTCCATCTTGGGACAGCACGGAAAGCATGTCAGCTCTGGACAGTTCCATATGAACAAAGATTTCAGGTCAGAAAAACATGGTAGTAATTGCAATTCTGCCTTATTGCTGCTGCTGTGGTTGCTACCATCCTTGAGGAACTGATGATCATCTTCCACTCCTCTCCTCCATCCTTTCAATTTCGGCAGATTGCTCATCTCAAGTGTTTCAAGGGGTGGTAGATATGATGATTTTGCGATTGATAATTGCGGCATAAATGTGGAACTGGAATCAACCGATGTATCTTCCCCAATACACTCCAAATTAGCCAACATTATAAGTCTGAGAACTTTCAAACAAAGCAAGTTTCCAAGGCAAGGCAGGTACTTAAGCTCCCTACAATCTGTAAGATGAAGCTCTACAAGATTCAAAAGAAGAGTTATCCAACCAGGCATTCTCAGACCATGATATTTCTTCACCTCTAAATACTTCAAATTATGATGCGGTTGTAGCTTTTCTATCAATCTTTTTCCTTCCTCAGTACCCATGCTTCCATCAGCCTCGTCATGGATGAAATCAAACAAAATAGCATTGAGATGCTCCGTATTCTCCAAGCATAATCCATCCCGTTCACTATCTTTTTCAACAACATATTTGACATATTTGACAACATATTTCTTCACCTCTAAATACTTCAAATTATGATGCGGTTGTAGCTTTTCTATCAATCTTTTTCCTTCCTCAGTACCCATGCTTCCATCAGCCTCGTCATGGATGAAATCAAACAAAATAGCATTGAGATGCTCCGTATTCTCCAAGCATAATCCATCCCGTTCACTATCGTTCTCTAAGGTTGTGAAGAGGCTTCAGGTCATCCAATCCATCAAACAACTGATTCCAATGTTCACCGGCCACTATGTAATCACTTAGATTGTGAAGGTAAGTCAGCAAACCCATGCCCCTAGGCATGCAAGTCAAACTGAAGCAATACCTGATATCCAACAACCTGAGATTATCCAACCTGCTCAGTTCTGCTGGCAACTCTCTCAGTGTGTGGCACCGCCTTAGGATTAAGGTTTGTAGATTATGTAGTTCGGTAATTGACTTTGGGAGAAATTTCATCTCTGTATTCCCAGAGATATTTAAATACCGTAACTGTATCAATCTACAAACCGAGTCTGGCAAGCTTTCAAAAATTAACCCACTCAGGTCTAATGCCTTCAGGTTCAGGAAATTTGCTACCAAGGACTCCAGGTATGACTTGTTCACCTTGCAAACTTGAATACCATCATAATCTAAATGAAGATATGAATGAATATGTGTTTTACCCAAAGTGTATTCATCAAAATTCTCCTTGATAACTGATAGATGGCGCACATCTTTATCAAGCCTACCAGAAATGGTATTTCTTACACACATTTCATTCCCTGCGACATGTTGAGAAATATCATACATGATTTCATCGATCTTACAGGACACGATCTGACCATATCTATCATATTTTATGTCTTGGAAAATTAATCTGTTCAATAACATCGAAAAATATTCCTCACATGCATCTTCTATACTTTGATCTTCATGTAGTGGAACTATATAGCCTTGTGCCATCCAAAGGCTTTTAAACTTCTCTCTCTATCTCAAAATCCTTGGGAAACAAGTAACAATAACTGAAGCAACTCTTTAATGGAGATTCAAGATGACGATAATGGTCCACGGCCATGATGACATCCATGCTCTCCTTGATAGCGGCTGATCCAATTTCCTCTACTGATCGTGGCTTACTCTTGCCTTGATCACCCAAAAGACCTGCAACTACGCTTATTGCAAGAGGGAGTCCAGCGCAGTTATTAACAATCTTTTGTCGAACCCCAACCAAATTATAGGGAGTGTTGATCTCACTTCCAAAGGCTAACGTTTTTAACAAGCGCCATGAATCTTCTTCTGACAACCTTTGCAGCATATGCGTATGATCAGCCTCTATAATTTCTGCATTTTGTTTTGAACGTGTAGTCACCAAGACACAACTTCCCCTTTGACCTCCACCCAAGTGTTTTACCAAATCACACCATTGATCACGATTCTCAATCCATACGTAATCTAAAATAAGCAAGTACCTGTGGCGGGCTAGCTGTGCTCGAAGTTGGCTTTTCACCTGATCCATGGTGGAACCCTCGTGATTTTGGCGAGTGGCACCCTCGTGATTTTGGCGAGTGGCTGATGCCAGAATCTTTTGCAGAATCCCATCAATGTCCAACTGTTTCTGATCTTGAGTAGTGAAACAAATCCACATCTTCAATGAAAATACATCGGTGACCCTAGGATTGTTGTACACAAGTCGGGCAAGAATAGTTTTGCCCAAGCCTCCAATACCCACAATAGAAACGAAAGATACATCACGTTGATCATTGGAAGGATCAAGCAGCATACTAACGACTTCCTCCTCATCTTTCTCTCTTCCAATGTGATAGGAGTCCTCACACGTGTATGAACACATCTGAGGCTCTCTTATCGGCTTATTAGGAGCAATACCACAAGTATTAGTGAGAATACGATCAAACTTGTACCTGAGTTTCCGAACCTCACGAGAAATGGAGTAAGCAACGCAGTGAGGATTGAGACGGGCGTAGAGGAGACGCACCTTTTTTGAGAGACCGCCTCCAACCATCCCAGGTTGAATCCGATCAGCACGACTGACAACATTATCGAGCACCCTATTTGCATCAAAGACAGCATCCTCGAGCTTGTTGATGAATGAACGTTGTGATTCAGAGAGCTCCCGTGCATAAGCAACTCGGAGGAACACATCTCTCACATCGGAAACAGCAGCTAATAGTCTATCAATCTGGGATTTGCATTCATGCAAGGATAGAAACTCTTTGCCCAGTAGATGATTCAGTTTTGCACTCAGAGAATCAACACTAGATACAGCTGTTCCTATCTCCATTTTCTGAAATATTGATTACTTGATTTTAGAGAAAATTTTATTAACCAAGTTGATTTTCCTTAGTCGATAAAACTATAAGATTGGTCCTTTGTTTATGAAAGGATTTACGAGTATCCAAAATAATGAATGAATTATTCTTAGGGAAAATTTGTCTAAATTAAATTTTCATGATGAAGGTCCCATTTGTATTCCTTGATTTCCTTGCAAGATAAAAAAATAAAAGTTCCCATATCATATGTAACGTGTTTTTGTGGGCTTTCATTTATGCAAAGTGTATTTTGGGTAGTGTATTTTGGGCAAAATGGTAGTTATATCAGTTATTCAGTTGGTAGTTTATGACAGAATATCCAATTACAAAATCATAAGAGAATCCTCAACCCAAATTACCTCTAGTGGGGTTTGATCCGACAACCTTTTGATTGTGAGATGACAAACCTTGCTTGGTATATTTTATATTATATTAGTATTAGCATTATATTAATAGTATGAATATTATTCATAATGTTTTTTTTTAATCTAATACATTGTTTAATATCATCCTTTTTGGACAATTACCATAATAGAAGATGTGAAACAACATTTACTAGATGAATGTATATGAATGAAACACAATAAATAATTAGGTGTACTCATATGCATCAAAAAATAAAAAAATAATAAAAATAAAAAATAAAAAAGATGTACTTATATAAGATGAGTAAATTTAGTATTATTCTAAGGTCCCATTCCACTCTTTTGTATTCCTTGATTTCCTTCCAAGAAATAAAAAAAGTAATGTGATTTTGTAGGCTTTATTTATGCCAAGATGCTAAGTGTATTGTTCATTTGTCCTTAAAAAGACCTCGTGGAATCTTTGTCCAGCTTCATAAATCTTTAATCTTATAACTGTGCTAGAGAGCTTCATAGATAATACTTTCTCCGTTTCTATTTAGTTCTCGCGTTTGATTTAGGCACATATATTAAGGAGAGAAGATAGAGTGAGAGAGAATGAAAAAGCAAGTGGGGTAGGTTGTAATTGCAAAGTAAAAAAGTTACCCCAAAAGAAAATGTGTCAACTAAAAAAAAAAACTTTCTAAAAAGGAATATGTGTCAACTAAAAAGAATCGGAGGTAGTATTTGATGGGGAAGTTGAGACTTGAGAAAAAATCAAGGGAATTCACTTGAACAAGTGGACCAATCTTTTGTAAATCAAAAGCAGAGGAAGGCATGGGTTTTTGCATTACATTTTCAACAAAATTCATTTAAGAATTTTTTTTTTTTTTTTTTTTTTTTTTTTAATATCTGGATAAGTCGGATTGGATTTGGATTAGCATTTTTACCAAACCAGTTTGTGCTATTAACAACGATAAAAAAACACACACACATAATCATCACCCTCTAGATATATTGACTATTGTAGACACTATACAATTTTATTCAATTAAGATAATTTATTTTTCAAAAAACAATAAATAGGTAATTTAAATTATTAAGTAATGGGAGTAGATCATAATACCTAAATGAGATGAAAAGAATAAAAAATATAACAACCTCACCATTGACTTTCTTAGGTCAAAATTAATTTATGATACTTTTAATTTGTAGGTAAGGTAAGCCTTTGGTTCTTCTGGTTAGGTTTTTGTATAAACTACTGAAGCAGTGGTCTTTGGGGTCAAATGAAATTCTATAATAATCCAAAAGTAAAATAAATCATTTAATTAAGTCACAATAAAATCCTCTTAATAGGTACCTAATACAACCTGCCCCTCAAATTAAGGGTCTAAATTCATATTGAAATTCCCTTCATTGCTCTTCCATCAAACACACCACTGTTGGACCATAAATCAATGTAAGGTTCTTTGAATATCTTTTTGATTTTAATCCCTTTTTTTTTTCTTGTTACGCCCTTCATTCAAAATTATGCTTAGCTCTTGGAGTTAAAATGTGTAAATTCCTGACATAAAATCTTTATATTTATAATAAAAACAATGAATGATCAAATATAAAAATGCATATCCAAGAAAACATTTTTCTTTAAAAAGGAACGGAGTAAGAAAGATCCTAATCAGACCTCAAGACCAAAGCACCCTTACTTTGTAAGATTTTAACCTCGACCCTCTAAAATATGGAGTGTAGGAGAAGAGTCTTACCAAGCAAGTCCATACCTTAACGATACAGTTGCATAAAATTTTGTAACTTATAATTCCCATTATCAAGAGAGAAGCTATTAGCATGATTGAAGACTGGAAGTGCACCAACCTTTTTATCCAAGTGTCAAAGACTTCTGAAAGAGAAGATTTGGGAAGTAAGATAGCATTAACTAAGTGGAGGGCAGAATTCAGTAGACCAAACCCAATTTGGCAAAATCCCAACCAAGAGAAATTTAAGTTGATGGTACAGTTAATCAAAAAGATTATTTTAACTTTGAATTCCCCACTAATTTCTAACCCACTAACTATATTTCAACTTCACTATAAAAAGAAACTCAACATACCACGATAACACCAGGCACTAGATTCATCCATTCATACTCTCATTTTCCCTTCCTACAATGGAAGATAAGGAAAACCATGAGCAAAATGAGTGCCGAAAGAAAATCAAGCAACAAATTACGGTACCCTTTATTTGGGAAGATAAACCGGGAGCACCCAAAAAGGATTGGATGCCAAAGCGCGAGCTTACTACTCCTATTCCCCTCCCAGTGAAGTATGTTGCTTCAATCCCCTTCAAATGGGAGGAGAAACCAGGGACTCCACTTCGGAGTTTTGCTCAGGAATCAACAGAACAAAAGAATCAAGAAACAATACCGGAAAATAGGAGCTTACCCTTACCTCCTGCATACTTTACTAAGTATGAGGATGAGACCGATGAAGAAGATAGCTCCTATGGTGATGATTATGAAGACCGAGATTGGATGTCAGAGTTGGATTTTGAGGCAATGAGTGTCCAATCAGAAGATTCCTTTTGCTCTGCTCCATCTCTCCTAGCAAATCGCCTCACACCCCTCCGAAACCCTTATATAGAACATCAGGGTAACGGGTGTATGGAAGCTCCTTTTTCACCAGAAAGCAGCAGTATTCCAAATAGTTGTAGAACTAGAGATATAAGCTTGAGGGGTTCTGCTTTCTTGGCACACCTCTTTCCTTTATATCCACCCAAGTCTGGATTTCTAGAAAAAAGAAAGACCCCTGAAGAGAAAATTAGGCTTCCTGAGAAGAAACCTCCTACTTTGGTAGCACATAAAAAACTCGGTGGTGATGGCAGACAAAGTGGCGTGATTAGAAGGCCATGCACCCTGGGAGAGCTGATAATGCAGAGTCGTAGAAGAAGTTGTCGCCGAAAGGCAGTTAATATGAAGAAACAATATCAGCAAAAGGTAATCTAATCCATAATATTACAGAAATTTGCATAAAACTATGCATGTCAAAAACAGTACAATTGCAATCTACTAGGGAATAACCTTCTAGATTGATCAAAACAAATGGCTATTTAGCAACCAATGCTTTTTAAAAACTGAGAAAGGAAAAAAAAAATCCCAAGTTATATACTTCCTCATATTCTACAGATGGACAAAATTGGCCGAATGGTCATTAATATTTCCTCCTTATATACAAAAACTATTCGCTAATTTACTTGCCTGGTTGGAAAATGGCAGGACTTCACAAAGAAGAAACCTCAAGGATGCTTCAACATTGTGGCCAGTGGAGGAGGACTAGTGAAAATGCTGAGGGAGGACTTCCTGGCATTAAGAATTTCTTAGGAAAGCACTTCATGGATATTCTTTTGTGTAGAAACCATTTTCTCATATTTGTAGGAGTGAATTATTCAGTGTCTCCATATATCTTCTCTTCTAGACATGTTTCATACAAAAACTATCAAAGATTTTTCTGTGTTGTATTGGCTAATAATATGATATCTGTACATTTTCTCCATTTATCTCCCTTCTTCAACGACCTTTCCACTAGGTGATGTTTATTTGACGAATTTGCTAGACAATTGATTATTCACAAGAAGTCAAAAATACTGAAACTCACAGCACGTTAGCGGGGTGATTTGCAGCTTTCGCAAACTTTCCTAATCCGTGCCATAATCAAAGGGATTTCTCTGTCAGCTACCGCAGTGAAACAACACCTAAACCACCCAGGTTCAATGCAATGAAAGGATGACCCTGGAGTTAAATTTACTTTGCCTACAGTCAGCAGCTTCTCCCATAAGTCGAGCTCTCCTTTTTCGTTGTAGGGCTTGATTAGCCCACTAAAATTAGCCCAGCAGTATAATCCTCCATCACTCCTTGCACAAGGTATTCCAAGCTGATCTAAACCAGCAACAAAGGAGTCATGCACCCTCTTTAGCCTCTTTTCGTTTATTTCCATATATTCTTCAATGAACCTTTTATCTGACAGCATTGATACTACTAAGCGCTGTGTAGGAGCAGAAATAGAAGAAAACCTGGCAAGCTTTTTTGCAGCAGCTAATACGTTCTCATTAAAGGTATAGATGGCCCCAACTCTAAAACCTGGAAGAGAAAGATCTTTGGACAGTCCATAAATAATATGAACCCTATTCTTCTCAAAGTCTTCTGCTTCAACAATCTTTGCCATGCTCACAAATTCTGTATCCCCATAGGTTGACCCCGCAAATATTTCATCAGATATAATGTGAATGTTTTTGTCCCTGGCAAAGTCTAAAATGGTATATAGTGTATCATTTGAGAGTATATTGCCCACAGGATTGGAAGGGTTTGAGAAGAGTATCCCACGAACTTTTAGCCCTCGTTTTCTAGCATTATTATAAGCTTGGTCGAGGGCAGTACTACTTAATGTGAAGTTGTCAGAACTACGACAATGTATAGGTATTAGTTCCACTCCAGTACGCACCAAGTCCCTGTCAAAACTGTAGACTTCCATGTTAGTCGTTGCCATTTCATCTAATTGTTCGTGTATTTTGATATTTTTTATGTAAATGGACAAGGACAATATAACTGGTTTTGATAAATGTAGGAAAAATAATGTTCTTTAACTCATAAGATAAGACAGGAATAGATAAGTACCCAGCATAATATGGTGCAGGAATCAGAAAGGCATTCCCATGGTCTGCCAGGCAGAAGCATAGTATCTCCACTGCAGGAGTAGCACCAGACGTCAATACTAGTTGTGACGGATCAAAGAAGACATCCCCCATGACCCTAGACATGAAATCTGCCATTGCCTACAATTGAACAAGATACCTATCACTTTCAAAATTTTCAAGAAAATAGAATTGCACACCTGAATTGTGACAAATTGACAATCACATGGAATTAGTCATAAGTTTGTTCATGAATAGAGAGCCAGGTTAAGGAAGGGGAGATGCATAGAGGAGCACATCACTTGAGTAATTAACAATTTAGCATGACTTTGTAATAATTACATGCAATTCAATTTAAGAAGGCCTCTAACAAGGAAATACGGAGCAATAAAAATAAGATAAAATTAAATAAAAATAAAAAAATGGGACATCTATGTGCATTTAGAAGTGTTTGTTGACCAAAACACACAGCATAAAATGATTTATTGAAAGCCTAAATTCCAGAACATGCAAGAATAGTAGAAAGACAACATGCCAAATGTTCGTAATTCAACTTTTTACAATGCAGCCCTAGTTTTCAGATACAATTTAGCGGAATAAATCAGGCTAATCTTCAATCCTAGTTCCTGGCTCCCTAGGTGATTTAAGAGCAAGATTTAGAAACGATCTCTCTGAGTTTAGAAAGTACAAAAAGAATAATTCCAAAATTTGAACTGTCTTTTCACTTAACTATGAAGAATCCTCTCCACAATAGGACCAATTTCGTTCACTGAATAAACATTTAAAGACTAAATTGATTACAATATGAGAAATTTTGGGGGGAAGAGGTGAGTTACTTGTGCAAAGTAGATTATCATTACAATCATCATTGGTATATGCATCCTTCAAAATTCATGATCCAGCAATTGACTTAGAAAAAAAAGATGTCACGACCTGTTACATCCTAGACAGCTAGCTCAGAAACAAATATAACCTTTAGTGGAGTAAACAGATAGCCTTAATTCAGGAATCGGGTCATTTGCTTTAGTAAATCACCTTGACAAGGAAATTATCCTTGCCAACTCTTAATTCAATATCAATTCCAGTTTCAATATAAGCTAGTTTAGATCAACTTCCCTGTTCTTTCCCTGACTAAGAATATACTCTATTATATCCTAGCATAACTTCTTACAAAACTCTCTCAAGTGCTTGTTGTGTTGATCCATCAAAATATTACATCTTTCTTAAACTATTACTATTAGTCTCTAATGTCACACCAATCTTTTTCAGCTATTGACAATTTTAACTAATCCAAATCATTCTACAACATCAAACCAACCCAACTTGCCAACTTTTGCCCAAATGCAATTGATTCCAATTTCCAAATCATTCAGCACAAAAAGTTCTCAAACAATAGCCCCTAATAGCTAAACTTTCCATTTTTAGTGTAATTATTAATGAACTATGCATCATTAATCACAAAGGCTAACCTACATTGCAAAATAGCAATAATGACTGGGGTTATCTAATACAAAATCATCATCAAAAGCAGCAAATAAAAACAACATTCTACTTTTTTTTTTCTTTTTTTTTTTTTTTTGACAGGAAAAACAACATTCTACTTTAACCAATAATAAATACATAAAAATAACATAAATTCAAAAAAATAAAAAATAATTTACCATTTTCAAGTCCATTAACCCATCAAATGGCTGGTAAGTAGCAATCCCATTAATCCCCAATTCACCACCATTCAACATCGAACCGTCCCAATTCTCTGCTACCCATTTCTCAATCAAATCCAACGACAACTAAAAATCCACAAAAACAAAAAACAATTAACACACAATCAAAATCAAAAATACCCAACAAGAAATAAAGTAAACCCACCAAATTCTCAGCCAAACCAAGCTGAATAACCCCATTGGGATTATCAATTTCATGATAAGCATCTTTCCTGGCCCTATCAAGGCCCAAATAGTAAGCAGAATCATTGGGCCCGGCAAGCACAGAAGCCCGAGAAGAAAGACGAGCAGGCCCAATAGAACAACGAGAAGAAGATAGACTGGGGCGAGAAGAAGATCGATGAAGCTCGACATTGGAGGAGGTAGGAGAGAGAGTTGGAGGAGATGAAGAAGAAGTAGGAGGTTGGTTGTTGTTGTTGCGATTCTTCTTAAGGTAAAGTTGGAAGAAGTAGAAAAGAGCACAAGGGATAATTGAGCCTAAAATAAGGCCACCCCTACCTTGAACAACCCCTTGTAATGGCACAATTAGCCTCATTGCAGGGGGTTTTGGGGTACCTGGGAAATTGGGGTCTTTATTGTTGATGGTGTTCTGGGTTTTTTTCTGGGTTTTGGTGTTGGAGGAGAGAGAGTGGAGTGAGGTCATGTAAAGATGGAAGATTTGAGATTGAGGATTTGTGAGGTGGGAGAATAACTTGTCAAGAGATTTTAGGGGGATATAACTGTATTTGTGTGGAATTCTCTTCTTTTGAGGAGGGAGCCCCAGTTAATCTCCGAGATTAACACTCCAAGTTAATCTCTTCTCACAATTTTATGAATTAGTTTTCGTGTCACTTTACTATTTCACTTTTATTATTTTAAAAATAAAAGTAAAACAATATATTGTGAGAGGAGATTAACTTTTCATGTCAATCTCAGAGATTTACTTGAATTCTCTCCTTTTCGAGTTGTTTTTCTAATTTTTGTTTTATCTACTTTTTCATGTTATTTCTAGTTACATGAACATGTGAGAAGGAGTCGATTTTTTTTTACCGTGTTGATTCTAAAAGAAAAATACTCCGTATATAATCATGTAATTACTTGTTGAAATCATCTCAATAAATAGTTTTTGGATTTTATGGAGTATGTTTTTTTTTTTGTTATTTATACTGATTGATAATTACACATTTTATTGGTTAAAGTTTTATATTGGCATACTTAATAGGTATCCAATTAAAATAGAATACTTAAAAAAAATAAGGGGAGTATTGTATTTTGTTAATACACGGAATATACTTGCTAAGAAAAAAATGTTGGAAGTAAATCCTTTTTAAAGTTGAAAATTAATATTGAATTTTGAATTGGGTTTATTGGTTCACAAACTTTTAAATAAAACGGATGTTCAGTAAATTACTGAACATTCGCTATAAAGTGACAATAAAATATACAAAAGTTACACTAAAACGCATAAAAGTTACCTTGATATGTATGAGTTATTTATGCTTCATTGATAAATTTGACAAAAGTGACACTAAATTTGATAAAAGTGACACTAAATCTGACAAAAGTGTACCCGATGTACAGTAAATTACTGAAAACCGGGTGTATACAAAAGTTTTCCTTATTGGTTTGAATTTGAAGTGACTCACTTTTTGGTGGGTAAGGTTTTAATTTGAAGGATTTGGAATGGTTTTTTTTTTGTTTCTTTGTGACTTTATGGGATATATTTGATTATTGAAATTTTGATTTGGTTGAACTACATGGTAATATTGGTGTACATGGATTCTTGATGACATTGGCACTGTTTGTTTATTTTGTAATGTTGATACGAGCATTTTAGTACTCTCTTCGTTTTTAAATACTTGCCACACTTTTCTTTTTTGGCCGTGTTTAGATACTACCTCCGGTCCACTTTACTCGCAACTATTTCCTTTTTGGGATGGTCCAAATTACTCGCAACTTTCCCATTTCTTTCCTATTTTAGTAAACTTAATACTGTAAAATTACCATTATACCCTTATTTTATAAATTAATCAACTTAGTTATTTTAGTAACCTTATCTGATTAATAAAAAGATTGATTAATTTAATTAATCATTCCCACCAATTTTATACCCCAACCCTTCAAATTCACCAACTCCCCAACTGCCCCAATTGAATGCTCCTCATTCAATTCATCTGATGAATTGGTTAGAGATCATTGATTCTGGAGAATTCTCCAGAATAAATCCCTCCCAACTAAACCCTAGTTCTTACTTTCTCTCTCTTCTCTCGCTGATTTGATTCGTCTCTCACTCTCTCTCTCTCTCTCTTTAATTTACTTCTCGTTTTCTCTGAGTTCCTCCTTCAATGGCTTCCTCAACTGACAAAACCCTAGATCTAACTTGCAATGAAACGCTTGAAAGTAGTGCAACTAGCCTTCGATCTGGTTCTGTCACCTACAAACCTCGCCGTGGAACGGGTGTCCTCAAACCCATTCGCCGCGCTTCAGTCATTGCAAGGAGGCGGATTCGAGGAGCCAAACTCGCTGACTATGACAGCGACGAGGAGCCGCCTAAGCTGGTGTTTTCTGAGGCCGTTGGCCGTGATGAACCACCGTCTGTGGTGGTTCCTGCTGGTGATGGTTCCCAGGCTGCTGCGGTGGTTTCAGCTGGGGGTTCTAGGTCTCCGGTGACTGAGGTGGAGGTTTCAGCCACCGGATCTGCTACAGCCGAGTCCCACCCTGTAGATTTGGAGGTTTCTGAGGTGGCTCAGCCACCGGAGTCCTCTGAGCGTGCTGATGGACCTTCCTCTGGCGCAAAACGCATCAAATCTGGTCCTCCAGATGGCATGTCGAGGAAGGAAGTGATTAAGGCGTATTTGCAGATCTACTACCCTCAGTTCAACCCCCCTCGTAATTGATTGCGCAGCGTATACTCTATAAACCCTAATTTATTGTTTTCTGATTCTCTGTGTTTGTGCAATTGATGTGCTGTTGATGTGCAATTGTGGATACTCACTGTGATTTGATGCTTGTTGTTGTTGCTTGTGTGAGTTGGATTACTTCATTAGTTGATGCATGAATTCACAGTTGTTTGGTTGTTTTTGGTTGTTGAGAATGAGTCCCCTGCTGTGACCCTTATGCATTGAGAATTCACAGTTGTTTGGTTGTTTGGTTGTTGAGAATGAGTCCCCTCCTGTGACCCTTATGCATTGAGAATTCACAGTTGTTTGGTTGTTTTTGGTTGTTGAGAATTCACAGTTGTTTGGTTGTTTAATGCATTGAGTCCTTAATTTGGTAATGCACACCCCTTTTGGTTTTCCATATGATGATGGGACTCATCTGATAGCTACTTGGGTGGTTTGGATGCTCCATAAACCTTGCCATAAAGGTTTGTGTTTAGGTACCAACACTCACTAAAGCTTTGACTGAAATCTTAACCCTTCTGATGGAAATAATAGGCTATAAATTGAAAAAAAAAACAGAGTGAAACATGTCATTTATTTGTTAGTAAAAGTATTTGTACTTGACTAATTACATGACTGCCTAAAAAATAAACAAGTTGTATCCACCAAAAGTACATATAACCTACACATAATCTTACACAAAAAGTTGTTTGAATAGGAAAAGGTTATATGTGGCAGTCAATTATGAGTCCCTTAATAGTTGCCTTCCTAATGTAAGACACAGTAATCAGTCTGCATCTACTTCCATGTGGCCTTCATCATCTCCTGTAATTGTGACTGTGTCCAAAAAATGAACAACTTCACCTATTAGCTCCCTGTCTACATGAAGTAGTTGAGGTAGTAGGCCTTGGCTGTACAAGCTTCTCTTCTTCATGTGGGGGGGATAGAAGTTATTACCCCCTTGTTTTTCCAGAATCTTAATAAGGCATGACTGAAGTGTGATCCATGTGTACTTGTTTAGTGTAGGATCAAATTCTTGAAATGCTCTTGCCACTTCCTTGATTTAGTCATCTAGATTCCTTGGAAAAGATTGGTATTGTAATGATTGAATGACACTAAACAACCCTAAATCTAACACATTTGTTTCTGGTGACTGAGCAGGTTGGAATATGGATTGAATGTTGAATCCATTTGCATGACAAGCTGCTTGAAATTCTTCATCCTTTGGTACTTGGTGAGGCCTGGCATTATCCCATTGGATGATTATGTCCTTTGGTAACTGCTCTGGCCATTTTGCATAGATTGTTGGGATAACATGTGTTAGCAGCATTTCCCTTATGCATTCTTTTGTGACACTTTGAATTGCCTTTGTCTCTAGAGTCCCTGCATCTCTGTTCTTGCTTTTCTTTTTGGCCCTTTAATATTTTACAAAAGGAAAAAGGACATACTTTCCATCATGTATCATGTTGTTTTCAGCATCAAACAATGGTTTACCTATCATTCCCATAAACATAGCTTTGATTTTGAACCTCCTTGATTGTTGAGCTCTGTAAGGATCATCTTCTGTTGGAAGTAGGTAGAAGGTTCTTGTTTCTGGATTGATGTAGAACCATTTCTCATCTAAATGTATCCATTGCTGCATATCACTAAATGTTGGGTCCCCAATTGCTGGAACATGATTAATTAGACTTAAAACCCATTTAAGTCTTGCCACTTTGTGCTTTTCTGTCAATGCTGGATGATTTGTGCTTGTGTGTGTTCTCAGCCTGCCTTGCTGCCTTAGTCTATGCAATGCTATTTTGGGTATTTTCAATGCTCCAGCATATCCCCTTTCAGTTGTTCTTTTGTACAATGGTACAGATGTAAGAAATTCATCTGTGTATTGTTTTGCTTTGCGCCCTTACCTGCCTAATTTTTTGGTATTAACATCAACAACAATACCTTCAGCTAGAGATTGTTTAATTACCTGAAACCATCTTGTTGTTGTAGATTTGTGCACTGAATGTTTTCTTGCCAAATTGGCTAAAAAGCCTCTTGGCAGTGAGTCCCTCTCCATGTGCAACATAATCTCCTCAACAATGGCTCTTTTCTGCTCCACTGTCATCTTTCTTGTTGCTCTGCAATTGTGTTGTAATTCTTCTTGATTTGCATCATCATCTGCATCATACCCATCACCATCATTGCCTTGATCATTTTGTTGTTGTTCATGCTCTGAATCAGAAGTCCCTTCATACTCTTCTTGGTTGAATTGTTGTTCGATTAACTCATCTTCCATGAGCTGGTCTTGTTGAATTAACTCATCCATAAGTTCGTGTACGAACTCTCCCATGAGTCCCTTATCTTTTGAAAAAATTTCAGGACTGCTTTTTGGTGATGAAGTGGCGGCTGGTGGTTTTTGGACTGTAGTCAACAGAGCCTATTGTTGAAGCTGCATCTACTAACGTTGCTCACTGATTTAGGATTAAACTAATCTAAGTTTAGATGGCTTGTAATTTGTTAGGGCTGCCTGTATTTTGTACTACGTTTACTAATTTCTGTGTTGGTGGTACTTGAATTATGCTTCCCCCCTCCCCCCTCCCCAATTCTCCTAAAACTTGCCTTTTGAAATTGGAGAATTGGAAGGGATGCCCTGGTTTATATAGGGCCTTTTGTTTGCTTTTAATGGTAAAATTTGAAATTTGGGGGAATTTGTGTGAAAATTTTAATTTTGGGGAAAATTTGGGAGGGAAAAACTTTTCCAGATAAAATTTGCCCCTCACTTTGCTAGCAGGAAAAAAAAAATTGGTGGGAATTTCCCACTCTTTTCACTAAAGTACAACCCATTAAAAAAGTCAATACAAGGGGACCACAATACTTCCCTCCAATTTTAACTCCTAATTACATACCCTTACTTTTTCTAAATCCCCCTTAAAAGTTTTGCCTCGGCCTCCGCAAACCCTCTCAAAGTTGCGGGTAAAGTGGACCGGAGGTAGTACTTGTTTCATTTCCTTATTTGGAAATTCTTTACAATACTTAATTTATCTCACTTTATAGACCCAACATAAATCATATTTTTTTTTCTTCTCCAATTCCCTCAACTACTTTTGTTTTTTACAATTTTTTATTCTTCTCCCTAACCCATTACCTCCGTACGTTAAAACTTTTTCTAAATTCTCCTAAAACCGGCACATGGAGATATTGAAGTATTTTAAAACGGAGGGTGTATAGTGTATTTGTTAGTTGGTTATCTATTATGGTAAATGGGTGGATCGTAGAGAGGAGCAAAGGACAAAAAACAAAAGCGGATCGTAGAGAGGAGTCAAAGTAAAAATATTGGAGGCCATGAACTAAAATTTACTTGTAATATGATCACTTGAATAAGAAGAAAGTTTTCAATTATGAATAAAATAAAATATAGGATTAATTACTAATGATGTAAATAAAGGTTACTTCAATCATAAATTCTTAAATTATCAATTTTAATACCCCAAATTTGAAAGTACAAGGTCAAGAAGATGGATTAATGGTAAAGAGGACAACTGGTTTTTCAAGTAGTTTAATAAAAATCACTCATTAGGTTACAATATTGACATACATAAGAGGAGATTAAATTAGTTAAAAGAATAGTAATGCACCATAATATAGATGTCTCAACACTTTCAACTCCCTTTTAGTTTGTCTCATTTGACTTGTCACGATCCCTAACACCATTTCAAAACTTAAATATTTTCAAATTTGTTACACAAAAAATTGTATTATATGATATTATAAAAGTTGACATTAAAATAAATCCAATACCACACAATTACATAAAAACTACATTTACTTGTAAAGGAATACTAGTATACTCCACAAGTGAAATGTGTCAATTCAGAGTCACTGAGTCTAGTTCGATTGGGCTAGTCGAAACGAGTTTAGTTTGAGTTTGAGTCATACAAATCACTATACCCATATAAATCGAAATTTGTTTTAAGTTACTTTCGAATCAAATCGGATTAGGTTGGTTCAGATTTTCACACCTCTATATATAACTATCTCACTCCTTAGCATCAGTTAGCACCCACTTAGCAACAACCATGAGTGGCCAAAGAAGTGAAGCAACCACTCACCTCCCCACTATCACATACCTTTTCGTTATCACAACACTCCTCCAACTCGCCCTAGTCAACTCAGTCCCACCTCTTCCCCTCTTCGCTTGTGACCCATCAAACCCATCAACAAAATCCTACCCATTTTGCAACACCAAATTACCCATCAATCAACGAGTCAAGGACCTTGTGAGTCGACTCAGTTTAGACGAGAAGATAGCTCAATTAACCAACTCGGTCCCACCAATTCCACGACTCGGTATCCCTGTTTACGAGTGGTGGTCCGAGTCACTTCATGGGGTGTCAAGACACGGCCGTGGGTACCGGTTCAATGGTACGTTTGCTAGAAATGGAACTATTTTTAATGGAACTGCTACTATTAAAGCGGCAACTATGTTTCCTCAGATTATTCTTACCGCTTCTTCTTTTGATGCTCAACTTTGGTATCGTATTGCACGGGTGAGTTACGTTATCATCATTAATCTATTTCTTTTTATAATATTGAATTTTTAATACTTCGTATTAAAGGTAAAAATGAATGTTTTTTTTTTACTAGTAATCTAGCTAATGTTATGTAGACCTGATTAAACATATCCGACTAACGTTACTTGACCCATATTTGGAATTGGCTTGAATTGGAATTGGAATTGAAATAGAAAATATCCAAAGGATATCTAATCTAAATCCAAACTAGAAAGATTCCTCTGAATATAACTTGACCCATACAATTGTGCACTTAGAATAATACAATTGTCACCTCTAATATTATGTATGAGAACACAAACTTCTAAAGAAGAAAATTACTCAAATGAGTCAAAGTTTAATGGGTTATAAAAAACTAAATAATAGTCTAATTTATTTTGGGTAAGTGTTCATGATAATATAAATCTATATCATCCATATTTCTTGAGTGGTAATGAGAATAAATGAAATGTTGAAGTTGTAGTTCCATTACTAAGGAAACACATCAAGGTAATTTAGACTATAAACAAAGCCACAAACTCCTTAGCATCAACACAATCTATGACTATTGTGCAAATTGGTGTTATTGTCTACAAGAAAGCTATCTAATGCAGAGTCTTGGGGAGCTATACCAAAATCTAGGTATGAATGTCTGTGTGCTTCCTTATGTATCTTAACAAAAAAAAAAGGGTTGTCAATCATCAGGAACAAGTTCGTCTCTTGTGCCCCGCAATCGAAAAATGTACAATCTGGTTGTTCAAAATTATTTGTCACTAATCTAGTTTAAATTGCACCATCAACATAGTTTAAACATATAGCTAGCTTTTCTATTGCCAATAACTAGAATTCTAAACTATTCCTTCAAGGAAAGGAAATCAAGGTCATACATGATGAACTGTATGCTAAAAGCTGGGTGATCTTAAACAACTCAGAGCTCAACTAACTAACACGTTTATAAATAGGCTTGTTGTTGTGGTCCTATTACGCTTAGTTTAAATGATCATCACACTTCTGTGTAAAATGTAAGTGAATTTTGAAATTTTCGTATGAATGAAGGCAATTGCTACTGAAGCAAGGGCGATGTTCAATGTAGGACAAGGCAAAGGCTTGACATTTTGGGCACCAAACATAAACATATTTAGGGATCCAAGGTGGGGAAGAGGACAGGAAACCCCTGGAGAAGACCCTTTGCTGACTTCTATATATGGAGTGTCCTATGTTAGAGGGCTGCAAGGGTATACCTTCCAAGGGGATAAGATATCAAAGCATCTTCAAGCTTCTGCTTGCTGTAAGCACTTCGCAGCTCATGACTTGGATAATTGGCACGGGATTACTCGATATACCTTCAATGCAGAGGTAAAAAGATACCATCATTGACTCTTGTTTCCTTTATGTATGTTTGTATTACCCTTGGCCAAGTATTTTACTCTTTGTATCTGCCTATGTGGGTTTTGAAGGTGTCTAAGCAAGATTTGGCAGACACGTTCCAACCCCCGTTTCAGAGTTGTGTTGAACAAGGTCAAGCCAGCTCGATTATGTGTGCGTATAATCGTGTGAATGGAATCCCTAGTTGTGCTCATCATGATTTCCTAACAGACACAGCTAGAGGACAATGGCATTTTGATGGGTAGCTTACATGTATATATCATTTATTTTGTATTCTAAATGGTTTTTTTTTTTTAACTACTCTAAACAGTGGCTCCATTTTTTGACAGTTTTTGGAAATCCTTATATTGATTCTTAGGTACATAGTCTCAGACTGTAATGCAGTTCCAATAATTTATGAGCAACAGAAATATGCTAAAACACCAGAAGATGCAGTTGCTGCTGTTCTAAGTGCAGGTATATCTAAAGTGATGCTTTGTTTTCGGAGTCAAAATAAGTTCAGATAGGAGCTACCTTAGTTAAATATTATCAAAATATTTGAAGATAGTAAGCATTTATACAGTGAAAACAAGCAATTTATTATTATGATTGAAAACAACCAACCAAAAATTATGCAGCCTGATAATTCATCTAATTGTGTTGTGTTTGAGCCTTTCCTTTCATTAATCTACTGAGATTTGAAAGAAAATAGATAACAGCTGAAAAGTAAGAAATATTTACCATTTCCTGCGGTGTGTTGGTGGGATTACAGGGATGGATGTGGAATGTGGATCTTACACACCACGGTATTCCAAATCAGCAATCATTCAGAAAAAAGTTGCAGAAGAAGAAATAGATCAAGCCCTCAACAACCTGTTTTCTGTTCGAATGAGATTAGGCCTTTTCGATGGAGATCCAAGGATAGATGGATCTTTCGGGAAGATTGGTCCAGAACAAGTTTGCTCAGAAGAGCATCAGAATCTTGCACTTGAAGCTGCCCAAAACAGCATAGTACTCCTTAAAAATGACAACAATCTCCTTCCACTGCCAAAAGCCAAAACCAATTCATTTGCTGTAATAGGCCCCAATGCCAATTCCCCTGAAGTTCTTCTTGGTAACTATGAAGGTTTTCCTTGCAAAACTACAACAATTCTCGAAGCATTGCAAAGTTATGTTGAGAATATAAAGTATCATTCAGGGTGCAATGCAGTTGAATGTTCATCTGCTGAAGTTGAACAAGCAGTGGAGCTAGCTAAAGAGGTTGATTATGTTGTTATGGTGATGGATTTGGATCAAACACAGGAGAGGGAGAAACTAGATCGTGTTGATCTTGTTCTTCCTGGTAAGCAGCAAAGTCTTATAGCAAGCGTTGCAGAAGCTGCTAAGACACCGATTGTGCTAGTGCTTCTTTGTGGTGGCCCGGTTGATATCTCTCTCACTAGGGATGACACAAAAGTTGGAAGCATTTTATGGGCTGGTTATCCTGGTGAATCCGGGGGACTTGCCCTTGCAGAAATCATCTTTGGTGATCATAATCCAGGTGACTATATAGCTAACCACTTTTTGCTTAGTCTCTTCAATGATTAGGGACCCTGTCACAAAAAATAAAAAATAAAATAAAAATAAGTAAATAAATAAAAACTTCTTAGTTAATTTTTTATTTAAAAGCTTAAATCAAGTTTCAGAAATCATTAGTCACATTTATAGTTTTTATTGCCATATCTGAGAGGATAAATGCAATACAATATCAAGTAAGATTTTGAATTATTTGTTTTTATAGTTTAACAGGGTTGAAAAAAAAGGAGTTTGGACTAGCAAATGTATTAAAAATAAAATAATAATAAATAAAAATAAAATAAATAAATAAATAAACAAACAAACAAACTTGCAAAACTACCGATGAAGGTCCTTATACTTTTGGTTTACTGCAGGTGGGAGACTTCCAGTGACATGGTATCCACAAGATTTTGTTCAAGTACCAATGACAGATATGAGGATGAGGCCAGACAAATCTTCTGGCTATCCAGGGCGGACATACCGTTTTTACCAAGGCAAGAAGGTTTATGAATTCGGGTATGGGCTGAGCTACTCAAACTATTCTTATAAGTTCACGACAGTTACTCGAGATAGAATTAACTTGAATCAGGAACCACATACTAACCAGTTTCTCAAGAGTTCAAACATCACCTGGCCCATATTGGTTTCACAGCTGGGTGTACAATTCTGTGAGACACTGAAGTTTTCAGCTTTTGTCAGAGTGAAAAATACTGGGAAAATGGCAGGCAGACATCCTGTTTTACTTTTTGTGAGGACAAGTGAACAGAATGATGACAGCCCCATAAAACAATTAACTGGGTTTGAGAGAGTGAACTTGAATGGGGGACAGGAAAGCGAAATAGAGTTTTCTGTGAGTCCGTGCAAGCACCTAAGTAAGGCTAACAAGGACGGGCAGATGGCAATGGACAAAGGCGTATATTTCCTGGTTGTAGGAGAGGCAACTTACAAGATCACTACCATTGCATGAGCTCATTGAAACACTGCTTGGGAGCTGCAAAGTTAATCAGAGATTTTCCTAGTTTTGACAGTTTGACTGTATTAATTAGTTCAGTGTAATACTACAGATATCAGAACAATAAGCTTTTGTCAAGACTCAAGAGGCTGATATCATGGTTCCATGGGTTTATCTGTCTTCTTCACCCTACATTCCCAAATCTCAATTAAGAACCTCCTTTGAACATAGTTGTGATGGTTTGGGATCATGCCCCATGTATAATTTGTGTCTCACGTCGAGTCTAATTCCCCCCTTTGATACAAGACTATCGATATCATTTTGAGACTAAGGCTGTGTTGTTGTTGAAGACTATCAATATCATTTTGAGACTAAGGCTTTGTTGTTGTTGAAGACTATCGATGAATGCAGATGATGTAACAAAATCATAGACAACCAATGTACTGGCCTACTGGGGATGGCATTGGGCAGGCGGGTGGAGAGGCACAGAACTGACCTCAAGACATAACTGTCTCAGCATAGTTCCATAATTGGGTACAAAATGAGACGAGGAATGCCAGCCAAGTTTCATTAATTTGCTAGCTAAATGAGGTGTGCTACTCAGTAGCATTTACTAGTGTTTCAGCTAGTCTGCAGACTAGTGGTAAGGCAAAAGATTTTTATATCAAGCATGAGAAAATCAATTTAATTTTCTACTCCAAAAACCCATATTACTGAATCGAATTGATAAAATACAATGATTCTACCTACCAGTTTGCACCAAACCTCTATTTCCCAGGAACAAACCTATATCTTGATATGGGAATACAATAAAAGGTAGGTATAAATGCGGATGTAAGGAGTAACTAACAAAGCATATTATTGACATTTCTCCATGGAACTCTTCTGTCTACAGCTAACTAATTGCTCAAAGATCTGCAACTTCAGTTTGCTAAAATCCGAATTGATCAAATGGAAAGATGCATTTAGCTTCAGAGCTCCTCTCCAGCATGAGACATGTACTTCCAAAAAGCGTTGCCAAGAGTCAAGAGTTTGCAGGGTAGCAGTAGAGGGTGATCTCAATTTCTGAAACAGCCTAGTTATGATGAGCCAACACAATGTCTTTATCCATCTGTGTAGAGCAATATAATAAAAATACACATAAATAAGATCACTAAGATGTAAAAGAAAAGGGAGTAATAATTCAGAAAACTGTCAAGGACTCACAAATTTCGAAAGCTCTTTTACTTTCTCATCATTGAAACCAAGATCTGCCATTATCTGGTGAGCAGCAGACTCCTTTTGCTCCCAGAGTCCGAGAAGCAAATAAGTCACAGTAACTTCTCCATCTTCACCTGCATTGCCAATGAAGAGATTTAGCCATTTAGGAACTTGATTTTGCTCAGATAGCTAATGCTGATCTGGCTCTGTTGAATACAACTACAGAAGAAATTGCCATAGCACATATTTTCACTGACACACAACCACCATCACCTCCATGACAAAGGAGCAAAACAGAATAAGTACAGGGTTTTACATAGACAGAGCAACGCCAATCAGAAAATTTGAAAGATTAGAGAAAGCTACGACTATTTTCTGTTAATGGGATGACGTAAGGAGAAGATTCTGTTATCCAAAACAATAAGAACTCTGTTGCAGTAGCATTAGAGAAAGAATAAGCTATACTACATAGAAGCATAAAGGTAGATAGATACATTTCTGGTTATGTTAGATGTTATAGAAGAGCTAGCTTCGAATGTATGGTATTTGAATAAAGAAAAAGTAATAGCTCTACTTGCTACGGAAAGCCAACAATACCCTGAGCATTGAAAGGCTGTAAGCCTGTAACCTAGATACAGCATCATATCATTCACATGGTCTAATACACATAAATTGGTATTAAATTATAAACACTCGTGATAAATGAAATAAAAGTAACCACCTGACTTTAGTTTCTGATCAACAGCCCAATCGAGAGCCTTCTGAGCTGGTTCAGTCAATGGAGGATGCTCAGGACTGAAGTAGTACATGTCAGATTTTCCAAGCAACTTGACAGTTTCATCTCGCACCTTAAAAAGGGTGATGCCGTTAGCCCTCAAAAATTTTGCAGCATGACTTGTTCCTAGGCACATAAAGTAAGATACTATGTTAGCTGGTGACATAATACAGATCAGCCTTAAAGAGAAAACAAAACCGCAGGTGTTGGGGGTCCAAGTAAACAATCCTTTAAAAACTGTGAACGTAATAGAAATTTTACAAGGTATAAACTAAACTAAGAGGATAACTAGCTGGTGGTCAAGTAAGAGTTTCTTTAAATCAATGCTCCAGGTGAAACTACATCTATGTCGTGGATAGGGGGGGGTGGGGGGTGGAAAGAGTTTCCAATCATGTATGACACATGCCATACATTAAATTGAACACAAACTGGGCATCCACGCCAAAAGTGCATCTATAGTTATTATTTAATCCATCTGCTTGCATAATTAGTCTCGGATTTGGACCTTATTATTGCAATTTGCATGATTGTCCTCTTTAAGAAAATGACACTTACTGTACGTATTCAATGTGGGATACAACATACAAGATACAACTCTCACATGTCTCATCACCCTCCAAGATTACAAATTCTCCTATTGGGTAATATTCGTTCTTAAATGTCTTCCATTGGTTACTTTCCCACACAATCATTGTCAACCCCATCCAACCAAATCCAATTTTTTAATCTATCAAACTAATTTCATCACCAGAGAGCAACAATCATGTTCAAGTACTTCACAAAAAATTGAGGTTTAATTCACCGAGGCTTCAAATGCTTGATAAACCACAATATAATTCTTTTTTCTCTCATTGTATAACGCAAAATCCTAACTAAAATATAATTTCTAAATATATTTACCTTATAAACCAGGCATCATTACAAAAAGTAAAAATTTCCCAGTAAGCCTCTCCACAATGACAAAAGTCAGACATTACTTTCTAACCCTTCTTTTCTAAGAACATAGCTTCAATCCAATAAGGTCCAATGTGAATGACTTGGTTGAACAATTCTTCTCCAAGAATGACAATTTTCTAATTCAATTAAAAAATTAAAAATAAATAAATAAATAAAAACCAGTACATTTAGCACTACCAAATTATACACTTAAATTTCTAAGTCATCTCAATAAACCAAAATGATTGATTTAGCTCAAGGCTGCACTGGAGTCAAAGAACACTAAAAGGTATTTTGGGCAAGTTGATCTGCCTAGTCACCCCCCCCTGGCATCTTTAAACTTCTTGCCAAAGGCTACCAAGATTATCGCACAAAGCGATGTGATTGAATACCTAAGGATAACCAAATTCTTATACTACCTCCGGTTCGTATTATATGCAACTTTGGAATTTTTTATATCTCACAAATAATACGCCAAAGTTGCATATAATACGAAACGGAGGTAGTAGTAAACATTATTAAGAAAGACTGATCACTTCATATACAACCCAGCAATTCAACTAATGTCAATTTTAAAGTTCTATCAAATATCATGTGAAGGAAGTATAGTTGTATATATTGAACTAGAAAACATAAAAGAGCAAAATTTCTCAACCATACGAACCCTCAACCAAGATCCCCATCAGAAGCGCTTCAGTCCCTGTGTTTGGATATTTTAGTTTTCTTGCTTCAAGTTCAGCCATAGCGTATGACTTTATAGCCCTTGCAGACCATCTGCTTCAAGCTTGGAAACAAAACAATAATTAAGCAAGCATTTCAAAGTCTATAGACAACAGATGAGCTTACATAACAGGCACGAAAACAACCCTTTCCAAATGCAACATGAAGACATAAAAACTAAATCAGGATGCTCCTTATATACAAAGTAAAAGGGGCATATCAACAAACACAAACCCATATAATACTGAAATAAATATAGATTATCACGGCAACTTCCAAATTTCTTACAAAACCTAAAATGAAAGAAGCCTTCAATCTTTGAACTCAAACAGATATAGCAAAATTCGATGATGTTCATACTATACATAAGCACGATTTAAGGAAATGAATTTGTAAGAAGCACAACATCATACTGGCAATTGGCAATTCCTATCCACATTCAAAGAATCACTTCAAACAAGCATTTAAATCCTAAAATAAGCCACATTATCCAAAATATCACAAGAAATCCACATTTCACTCCTCAAACAAATAGGAAATCAAAACAATTCCTGAGAAAAACATGCAAAAATAAGGTTCATTCTAAAGATTGAATCCAATTTCACTCAATCTTTATGATTTAATCATTTGAAACGACAAATCAACACAAAATTAAACACGAAAATTTAAGAAAACTTACTTTGGCGATTTCTCAGCAGGAACTCCCTCCGGCCTACTGCAATTACGATAATCAAGCTTCAAAAGTCAGAAGAAAAAAATACATAATTAACAAATAAAAATAAAAGGAAAAAGAAAAATTGAATTCCAGAAACTTGCCTAGTTGGTAAGCTGAAAGAAACTGTCATATTAGTGGATTGTCGCTTCAAGACGAAACGATTAGGGTTAGGTTTCCGAATTGCGAGCTGATTTCCGATGAAAGAGGTGCCTAAACTGCTTGAATTAGCAGATTGAAGAAAGAAATTACAGCCATTGATTTTCCGAAGCTCCGACGAAGAAGCAATGGAGGAGAGAGAAGATGAGGTGAGAGTATGAGCCGCCATTTTTGTTTCTTCAAAATTGAGGTAATCTGCTAAAATGGAGAGAGTAGTTTTTCAGCGGCGTGTTTCTGGGTTACTGATGTTGAAGTATTTGGAGGAGGAAGGATTGAAAGGGAAACAAAGAATTTGCTCACTTTTTATTTTATTTTATTTTATTTTTATTTTTATTTTAAATAGGCTCACTTTATCTTTTGAAAGACCAATAGATCTTGTATTCTTTATTCACAAATGTTTAATGACATCCGATTTACACCAAATTAGTGTAAATCGGCTCTCTAAACATAAACAATTTTGTTTCGATCTTGATTCACACATGCCAAGCTTCATTGCCTACAAATAAAAACCAATATTTTCTCTCTCTTTCTCATTCATTCAGAAAGTTCTTTCTCTCTCTTCTTTCTTCCTCAATTGGCAATTCTATCTCTATTCAACCTGATTTATGTTTCTTCAACAACGATTATCTCTCTTCTCTTTCACTTATGAAGTTGTTATTTGCAAATATAAGTTTGTTTACTTAATTTTATGAGATTTTTGTTTGTTTTAGTTGTTTTGATTCTTCGATTTTTAGGTTTTTTTATTTTGTTTTTGTTCTTTGTTTTTTATTTGATTCTACAATGGTGAAGAAGAAGAGTACAAAGAAGTCGTCAGAAGATGAAGGTGTGTTTTATTAATTTTTTCATGATTTTTTCAAAATGTTGATTATGTTAATGCAATTGAAAAAAGGCTGCAATTGCAAAGAAAAAGAAAGATGATGAGGAAAGAAGAAACGTTGCAAAGGAAGCAGAAGAAGAAAAAAAGGGTAACTTTTATGCATGAAAAGGGTACCTTCCATGGGTAAAAGGGTAACTTTTATGTATAAAAAGGGTACCTTTTGTGGGTAGAAAAGGTAACTTTTATGCACGAAAAGGGTAACTTTTGTGGGTAAAAAGGGTAACTTTTATAGATAAAAAGGGTAACTTTTATACATAAAAAGGGTAACTTTTGTGGGTAAAAAGGGTAACTTTTATAGATAAAAAGGGTAACTTTTGTGGGTAAAAAGGTAACTTTTATGCACGAAAAGGGTAACTTTTGTGGGTAAAAAGGGTAACTTTTATAGATAAAAGGGTAACTTTTGTGGGTAAAAAGGGTAACTTTTATAGATAAAAAAGGTAACTTTTGTGGGTAAAAAGGGTAATTTTTATACATAAAAATGAAAATTTGATTTAAAAATGGAAAAAAATACCTGATTTTTCGACTGATACTTCACTCGTTCTCTAAATCCAAAGTTATGAAGGCTCGGAAATTTGATCGGAATATCAATTAGAAACCTAAATCAGAAAAATTTGAGAGCGAAATATCACAATTTAAGAATGTAGCACCAAAAAAAAAAAATTTAAGAATGTTAGGGTTCGAAATTTGATAAAACGAAAAATCAATTGCAGACTGAGAAATATAGATCAAAGGAAGCGAAACTCTATGAGAGATCATCCTAACAACAACCTTATTGTAATTTGAGGTTGAATGTGGTCGTAAATTTGGTAGTTTGTTGGAAGAGAGAGAGGAGAGAGAATAATACAGAGTATTGGGGATAATGAATTTATTAGTGACACACGTGTGAGAATTGCTGATATACAATAAATTACTGTACACCCGGGGCACACAAAAGGTTTTGTTCTTTATTTATTTACCATCTTTGTTCCGATATTTACTTTTAGGCCTCGTTTGTTAGGGCGTAAAATATTTTAACATGAAAAATAAATAATTTATCATAGAAAACCTTTTATTTGAAAAATCCATTTTTATGAAAGTTTTTAGTTGTTTAGTTTGCAAGTAAAATGGTTTTTTTTATTTTTAAGCACTTTTCATAGTTTAGTTGAAGTGAAAATCAATTACTTTAACTGTGACTTTGTGAGGGAAAATGTTTTCTCTCCATTTGTGATGGAAAACGTTTTTCTTTTAAATTGGGGGGAAAATGTTTTCAATAGGGTGGAAAATGATTTTCCACCCCCAAATTTTACATTTTAATGTTTTACACTAAACCAATCAATGTAAAATGGGAACACACTTTTTAGTAAAAATTTTTACACCCTACCAAACGGAGCCTAAAGTTTTACCATTCCGATTTACGCTACTCTTGCTCATCTAATCCGATCTAAATTTATCCCTATGTAGTCATGTTGAAAGAAGGGTAGAATTTGTTAAATTTGTTGATTGAATGAGCAAATGACTCCGGGTGTATGATACACCCACCCATCCGGGTGTATATAATGGGCTTTCAAAGAAGGGAATTGACCCCAAGTCCTGAATATCACCCAAATTTAACCGATTATAAATTGGTTGATTAGGATCCGGTTCACTATCTAAACTTGTCCTAGTGGTTAAGACTTAAGACTGCATACATGAAATATTTCACATAATTATATTTAAGTATAAAAATTACTCGTATTATATTGTTACGTTTCAATTTTCACATAAATCTTTCAAGATTCAACATGGGACAAACATTTTCTTTTTCTAATTTGATATAATTTGAACTTATTTTTTCTAATTTGATATAAAATACAAAGTAACTATGTTAAAAATAAGGTGAACTAAACATAGTTGTCTTAGCTTGTTTTCTTTCTTTGATTTTTGACTATTAAAAGAATAAGTACACTTGCTAAAGTAACCTTATTTTTTCCAACCGCAATAAACCCTTATTGGTCAAGATTATCTCATTAGATGATCGTCAATTCGTCATAACATTCATTAGACAATTAGTTCCTTGGAGTACATATGAAGTGATCACACGATCAACACCCACATATATGAATGGGTGTAAAATGACATTTGCAATTTTGTCTACATATCATCATAAATGTAATAAATATACTTCAAACGGTCTTTCGTTGACTTTGAGGTCAATTGTTTCAATCAACTCGGAATAGTAATTTGAATACTATACTTCGCATAAAATTCAAGCCAAATTTGATTATAACAATACTATACTCCATCACTTATTAGACTAATAGTCAAAGATTGTTTTGATACATATAGATTATATTAGTAGTCATCTTAGCTAATAATATTATGCAGCTGTTCGATCTTTATTTTATTCATATACTAGCTTTAACCTTAATTTTATTCATATACTAGCTTTAACCTTAATTTTATAATACTTCTTAGGTTAAATAGATAAGATATCAAACGGATTGGAGCAATCAACAATCTTTAACTCAAACAATTGTGTTTTTATTACATCATTTCAAAGTCAACAAACCATTGGTACACACCTTTATTATATTAAGCACAACAAAAGATAAAATTACAATGCAAATACAAATATCATTCGTCTCACACATTATTCAAAGAGGAAATAGTTAGAAATTGGTCGAGTAATATGTATGTTTAAGTACAAGCTTGAGGGTTGTTGCAAAGATACTCTTCGATGGCTTTGTAGGACATTTGCATGCTTTGAAGACCAGTTTCAGCATCATCCTTGCTAAGAACAGCATCTCCTTTTGCGTGAAAATGAGCAGTCAATTTGTAGTGACTTCCTGAACCATTTGGTTCGATTTTGGCTTCGTAAACAACACAATCTAATACATCCCCAAGAACATCGCCCTCGAAAGTCGTGTACTTGACGTAGTAATTTTCCACATCAAGCTCGTTCACCTTGCTTTTCAAGTATTTGTAGGGAACCCCTGCACAATTTATCAATCACATGTATAATTATTAGCTTAGGATATATATAGTATCATATGTATGCACTGAAGTTTACTACAGTATAGTGTATACATAATTATTAATGTTACAGTATAGTGAACATTGATTAAATTGATTACTTTGACCATGTCGTCTGATGGTTGGTTGTCACTTATTTGATTTAGTAGTATCATTAGTTGTTTATAATAATATGTTTATTGGTAAATCAATTACATATTATAATAATTATACATTCTTAATTATAATATAATTATTGATCAAATAACAAATAAATAAATCAAAATTTCAAGTCTAAAAATAATTAATTATTACGAAGTATATATCAATCATCAGGAACAAATTAGAACACAATAAATTAAAAGCAGGATTAGAGTGGTTCTTTGGATGATAAAAAGTCAAAAGCCAATTTTTTCCAAAAAAAATTTGACTTGCAAAAATCTGACTACTTCATTACCTAGTATCTCTAAATTGGCCTAGTTTGGCTAGTTAATTAGTGATTGAGGCAAAGCTTACGTACGTAAATTATCGATTGCATGCAATACTTTATCTGCATCTCAATATACTTTAATTTCATTCATTGGACCGTATACCAATATTATGCGTTATTCATTTTTCATTATATTACTTCCTATATTATTTTCATTATGTAGCCTTGAAAACCCTTATGATTATACCAACATATATAATAGATTATTCGTACTAAAATTCCGTCTTAAAATAACCAAAAATGATGATTATTAGAGTAGATTGAAAATTTGAAATGATAAGAAACTTAAACACTAACAAACCTTCGGCAAAGTTAAATTGCTTGACACATCCAACAACAGTAGAGTCACCCTCTACAAAATCAATACTTTTGATGACTTGGGGTGTAACCGTGGGGAAAACATTGTGGTTGTCAAGGCACAAAGCCTTGAACAACCGAGCTGGGGCGACCGAGCTGGCTTCGTCGACAACGGTGTAGGTAGAGACACCCATTACTAGCTTTTGTGATGATGATATTATTATATCAAGATTATAAGTAATTAAAGGATGACTTAAGAGAAAATGATATTAGAGCTTAAGGTTTTGGATGATAAAAGAATGTGGATTTTCTTTGGTATTTATTGAGTTAGAGTTGAGGGTAGTTAGAGGTGAGAAAGCAACATTTTGTTATTTATTTTATTGGTCTTCTCTTGCTGATGATCCAAGCTTTGAATTTCTTCACCTCTTCCTGAAAAAACGAACATAAAATAAGCGGAGTCTCTTGTATTTTAGTAGAGTTAAGAGTTAGGTAGTAGCTCTCTAATATTTATGTTTTGGTTGTCTTATCTCGTTCCATATTTATTTCATACAAGTATATAGTTATTTTATTTTGTTACATCTTAGAATAATTAGCCAATTTTTGAATTTTATTGCCTAATATATTGATCACTTGGTAGGGTGAAATGAAATACTCCGTATTATATTCTCGTTATTCATATAATCATATGGCCTGGTGTACTATGTATTTTTACTTTAATATTAGTTCAAATAGTTTGTCTAGAATTTGAGAGTTAAATAAAAAATATATATATTCAGTACTTATTTAAGTAAAATCAAGAGGCTAGAAAATGATTTCAAATTAATAATTTTTTCAATAATGTCTTTACAATAATGATACTTTCTAGAATGTTTACTTTGCTACTTAGATACTCTCATTTAGTTTTCACCAAAAAAAAAAAAAAAAAAAAAAAAAATTCATTTAGATAGATAATAGATAATGGAAGTTTACTTCTATTTTATTGATTTCTGGTCTTCTCTTCTAGTTTGCTAGCTATACTAGTCAAATTTGGCTTGAATTAATTAAATAATTGAAGGCTTGATCATGATAACTATAAGCACAAATTGCGACTTTAAAACAGAGGTTGAAAGCGGCCCAAATAAATTATTCTCTTCGTATATCCCTTGTAAAGAAAGATAATACTCCCTTCGATCCTATAAGTTATTCTTATTTCTCTTTTGACACTTTTATTAATGCATATTTAAAATCGTTAATATCTCTAATATTATAATAACATGTTAGTATAAAATTAAACTCTATACAAGTTTATTTGATATCTTACAAGTACTTGAAAAGATGAATCAAATAAGGCTCCACTAATCGATCAATAATTATCTCTAAGTAATGGAAAATAAATTGTTATTATGCAATATATGAATATTGTTAATTTGTTGCCTCTTTGGATTAGTCTTAATGTATAGTTTTCCATAAATTATCTAGGCCCTGTTCTTTTGAGCTTCTGGGCAGAGCAGAGTAGAGCAGAGCAGGGCAGAGCAGGGGCAAGCAGAGCAGAGCAGATTTCAGCAGAGCAAAGCAGAGCAGAGCAGAGCAGATTTCAGCAGAGCAGATTTCAGCAGAGCAGAGCAGATTTTAGCATTATTTTTATTAATATTAATACAACTATTATTATTAATTTTATTATTATTATTATTATTATTATTATTATTATTATTGTTATTATTATTATTATTAATTTTTTTAATTTTATTTTATTATTATTTTTTTAATTTTATTATTATTACTATTATTATTATTATTAATGTTGTTACTATTTAATTTAACTACTATTACTATCATTATCGCATTGTACTACCATTATTATTAGTAGTATTAGAATTATTTTTTAATTATTATTATTATTATTATTATTATTATTATTATTATTATTATTATTATTATTATTACTACTACTACTACTACTACTACTACTACTACTACTACTACTACTACTATTATTTTTACTACTACCACTATTATAATTGATGGGTGAATGAAAACATAAATAGATGTGTATCACGTTAACATATGTTTATACTAAATAGATAAAAGACGATAATGGTTTAAAATATTCAAATTATTACATATTCAAATTATTAAAACATCGTGGTGAATTAACCATCTACTTCCATATGATCTTCATTTTCATCATCTTCATTGTCATCTTGATCTTCATTTTCATCATCTTCACTGCCATCTTGATATTCATTGTCATCACCTTCATTGTCGCTTTCCGAGCGATTAGCCCTCCAAATTCGGCGTGCTATACGATGTCGCACTTTGGCCATACTAACTTTGCGCCATTGTGCATACATAGTTGAATCTGCTACTCCTATACTTGCGTCATGTTGAATGATTGATATGCCAAGCTTATGCATCCGAATAAAATTATGTAGTGTGCAAGTGGCTATAATGATTGACATTTGACTCTTTTGTGACACTTGTGGCATGTTATGTAGTATCCTCCACATTTTTTTTAACCGTCCAAATGAACATTCCACCTTCATTCTTAGCGATGAATGAAGCTTATTAAAATGTTCTTTTAATCCTCTAGGTGGCAGTATTCTAAAATCAGGCATATGTATTCTTACTCCCCCGAAGTATGGCGTCATATATCCAAGAGTATTTGGATATGCCGAGTCTACCAAATAAAATTTTCCTGAAATATATATATTTAAGAGTACTTTACACATAATAAATGAAAATATATATTTAATACGTAATTGAAGAATCAGAGTTTACCCGGAGGTGGATGAGGGAAATTAAATTTTGGATCACCCAAACTGTGAATTTTTAATTGTTATAATTTACTTTTTTATTTTCTTTAAATAAAAAAAGGTAACAAATTAGTAAAATATCTTCCTTTTTATATCATTATTTTTCACCATTATTATAATAATGTAGTATTATTGTTCCCAAAAAAACATGTATTATGTGTTATTATAAAGATCAATATGTATTTAGAAATTGTTAGACATTATTATTAATAAATAATAAAAAATCTGTATTGTGAATTTTTAATTGTTATAATTTTAAAAAATGTACTTTAATTATTATGTACTTTAATTATTAAGTATTATTAATTATTGGTTTGTTGATATTATTAATTGATATTAACCCAGAGCAGAGCAGATTTCAGCAGAGCAGAGCAGATTTCAGCAGAGCAGAGCAGAGCAAGGCAGAGCAGAGCAGAGCAAAGCAGCTCTAAAGAACAGGGCCCTAGTATAGGAATGAGGAAAAAAAAAGTATAAAATATTACATATAGATATCATCTAGCTAATTTTTTTCCTGTGTTTAGAAAGTCACAAGAGCGGATAATGATTATCAATCACAATATTTGAATAGAGAGAAGCTCTAACTAACTGAGCTATTGCTCACAACTCACAAAAAGTTATAAAAGAATTGATATTCAAAAATAATAATCCCGCAAAATTGTATTTCTAAAATACGAAGTACTCCATATTTTGTACTCATATTAGTTAGAATTCGATATTCATGGTCATTTATTTTGGATGATTTTTCAAGCATAAATGTGAAATATGGAACGTATATGACTTAATCCAATTATCAACAACGGTATGCCTAATTCGGTGAACCCATAAATCAGTACTCAATCCATCGTGTTTGAACGTGGAGTGGGACCTTCAATTCCTTTGTTTTTCGCATTATTATTGCATTTGATTACTAACATAATTAGTGGTTTCTTAACGGTGCACGCAAAAGCACCCATTTCACTATTTCAGTACATACAGATTACAGACTACTGTATTCATAGTCCATAATTACTAAATTAGTTACATACATAAATGACATAATACGGAGTATTTGTATAGTTGTACTTTAGGATCAAACTGAACGAATTCATATTAATAACATGAATCTTACCGTTTTCGGATTGACGAACGATGAGCCATGATCTAATTAGCCACGTTAAATCTTCACTAAGCTCAACCATGTGATATTAGAGAATTCATACAAGTTTTATGAGATTCCATCGATCCTAACTAACGTTCAGTAAACATCCTATAAAAGAAACAAATCTAAAAGTATATATATGTACTTTGTACAATGTAATGTACGAATCATAAGTATATCTGTTATGCTTGAAAAATTGAAATAATTCTCCACATCCGAACAAAAAATATGCTGAATTTTATACCTTGCGTTTGTAATACCTTAAATTATCACGTACGGTGTATAAAACATTTTTTTCCGAGGAGAAAGGTGTATAAATTTTTTAAATGCACAATTGACTATTAACTTAATTGAAATTTGAATTGAAAATTGTTTATCTCTTTGATAAACATTCAATTGAATGTCTACATACATATACAACAGCATAAATTCGTTCCATTGACTATATGAGGTACGGAGTATATTTTACCATTAATAGGAAAACACATGGTATAGTTTGTATAAACATTCAATTGATTGTATACATACATATACAACAGCATAAATTCATTTTATCGTCTATATGAACTATGAAGTGTGAACTACTTCCTCTGTTCTTTTTTACTAGACATGCTTTGACTTTTACACTGTTCAATACCCCTCATTTAACCGTTTTTTATGAGCAATATGCAAGGAAAAATATATCAATGTGTGATCTTTTTGAATTCATCTTTAAAATAAGGGTCTGTTCATATTTACTGAACTGAAATGATGAACTGATTGGAGCTGAACTCAACTGAACTAAGCTAAATGAATATTTTATGAGAGAGGGAAATTGGAGTTGTACCAAACTGAACTAATTGGAGCTGAAATGAACTGAAATTAAGTAAATGTGAACAGGTCGTAAGTATTACGGAGTATCATAATACTACCTATGTTTCATATTATTTGCAACGATTTGACATAAAGTAAAGTATAATAAATGTCTAATCATTGCAAATAATATGAAAATGAGGTATTATATAATTTTTACATTTAGAAAATTAAAATTATTAATGTTTAAAGTTTTATATTTATAATTGTAATAAATAGAACCGATTCAAGTAAAAAAGAACCAGAAGGGCGAGAAACTTGCAAATTAAATATCGAAACCCGAAAATAAAATACCGGCTCGGAAACTCACTACCTTTGTCTGGAATTTTAGAACTACTCCGTAGGATTTTCAATTCCTCCAACCTTTTCTCTCCCTCGATCATTTGTGCAAAAACCCAGCAATAGAAATCCCTTTAAGCCTTTAATCAATAAAAAAATACGAGTAATATTTAAAATAATAGTCGTACCAAAAATTTCAACTAAACAAATCTCTAGTTGATCTTAGATCTTGTACCTGCCACTACCACGGTACCACCATTACATACACACTACTCCTAATTTTCTACTACGAATTTTATTTCTGGCCTTCTTCTTTGTTGATAAGTATATTAGGTGACTCGTACTTCGTAGCTTTGTCCGCCCGATCGGGCGGACATTGCCCGGTCTGACCGGGCGGAAGAAGAAGAGGTGCCTGGCAAATTCGTTGAAGAAGCTGCTCTCGCGCCCGACCGGGCGAGCCTTCGCCCGACCGGGCGAGCCTTCGCCCGATCGGGCAGACCTTGCCCGGTCTGACCGGGCGGTGGGGGTTGGATACGTTGAAGCATTCGTATGGAGTTTTCTTCTCGCGCCCGATCGGGCAGACCTTGCCCGGTCTGACCGGGCGGAGAAGGAAAAATACGGGACGCGGATTTTACGATTTAAAGTTATCTTTTATGTTATCTTTTTGCCCAAGTATCTTTTATTTTAGGGATTAATATAAAACCTCCCTAATATTAGTATAAGGGTTAAGAGAGAGAGAGGGAGAGCCGTTCTTGAGAAATACAAGAATCATCTTTGTAATCTTTGCAGTTTATAGTGAAATCATTCGATCTCGGTGCCCGTGGACGTAGCTATCACATCGATAGTGAACCACGTAAATTCTTGGTGTTGTTCTTATTGTTTGCATTGAATTTCTTTATTGTTTTCTTGTTTGTTTTCGACCTTTGCTTCCGCTGTCGCACAACAATTGGTATCAAGAGCTCAGGTTCAATCCTTGGAGAGTTTCTTGAAGATAACAATGGCAGGAGATTCAACAATAAGAATTGAGAAGTTTACCGGGAAAAATAGTTTCGGGCTATGGCAAATTAAGATGAAGGCTCTGTTAAAACAACAGCAGATATGGCGTCCGTTGGCTCCAAAGAGTACTACTTCGGAGTCAGGAGACGGACCGACTGACTCGCAGTTAGAAGTTATGGAAGAGAAGGCACACTCTACCATATTACTTAGTCTTGATGATCAAATCATCACGGAGGTTGCTGATCAGGAAACGGCGGCTGGATTGTGGCTGAAGCTGGAGTCATTGTATATGACTAAGTCGTTGACCAACAAATTATTACTGAAACAGCGGTTGTTTAGCCTCCGGATGCAGTCAGGTACTTCCTTACGGGAACATCTAGAAAAACTTAACTCTATTTTGCTTGATTTACGTAATTTAGATGTTAAAATTGATGATGAGGATGCTGCGTTGATTTTACTTGTATCTCTACCGTCTAGCTTTGAGAATTTTGTAGAGTCTTTTGTTGTTGGTAAGGATTCTATAACCTTAGAAGAAGTGAAGGCAGCACTTCATACTAGGGAACTCAGAATGAAAGCTACGAGTGATAATGGGGATAATGGTAGTGGGTTATTTGTTAAGTCCGGAAAGTCTAAAAAGAATAAGGGGTTTAACAAGGGGAACAATGCTGGGTCGGGTGCTGGAAACGGCAAGGATGGATCTAGTAAAACTACTACTAAAACATGTTATTACTGTAAAGAACCGGGTCACTTTAGGAATAATTGTCCGGTGAGGAAAAACAAGTCCCAGGCTGCTGTAGTTGAAGAGAAACCGAATGAGAGCTATAATTCAGAGGAAGATTTAGCATTAGTCAGTTCTGCTAGGTCTGATGATTTATCTGATAACTGGGTTCTAGATTCGGGGTGTTCGTTCCATATGTGTCCACGTCGAGATTGGTTTGATACATATGAACCTCGCAATGGGGGTATGGTTATAGTCGGTAACAATGCTCCATGTAAGGTCACAGGTATTGGTTCCATGAGGTTGAGGACTGTTGATGGGCGGAGGTTAACTTTGACTAATGTACGGCATGTTCCTGCTTTAGGAAAGAATCTGATTTCATTGGGTACCCTGGATGAATTGGGGTACAATGGTGTGTTTTCAGATGGGGAGTTGTGTATTTTCAGAGGTTCTGAGTTGGTACTTAAGGGTATCAAAAGGAACACCCTCTATGTTTTTGAGGGTGTTACACTGCCTAGTTCTGCGGTTTGCGCATCTGTATCTCACCAGGAGATGACTAAGATTTGGCACATGAGGCTTGGTCATATGGGGGAGAAGGGGATGCAGCTATTGTCCAAGAGGGGTCTTCTATCCGGGGTCAAGGTTGCCAACCTTGAATTTTGTGAGCATTGTGTGTTTGGTAAGAAACACAGGTCAAAGTTCAGCAAGGGTGCTCACATTACTGATGCAGTGCTCGATTACATCCATTCAGATTGCTGGGGTCCATCTAGAGTTGAAGGTATGGGAGGTTACCACTATTTTGTGTCATTTGTTGATGACAAGTCCCGATACACATGGCTTAGGTTGCTTAAGTCAAAGGATGAGGCCTTCAAAGTTTTCAAGCAATGGAAAGCTTTGGTGGAAAATCGACAAGGAAGGAAGATCAAGAAGCTACGAACGGACAATGGGCTAGAGTTTTGCAAAGACGAGTTTAATCAGTTCTGTGCAGATGAGGGTATAGGTCGGCATCATACTGTCAGGAAGACACCACAGCAGAACGGTGTAGCAGAACGGGTTAATCAGACACTGCTAGAGAGAGTCCGATGCATGCTCTCCAATGCAGGGCTTGGGAGGAGGTACTGGAGTGAAGCTGTGTTAACAGCTTGTTATGTCATTAATAGGGGTCCTCATTCTGGAATTGATTCCAAGATTCCGTTTGAGATCTGGAGTGGTAAGTTGCCTAATTTTTCGAATTTGAAGATTTTTGGTTGTGTTGCTTATTATCATGTTATTGAGGGTAAGCTGGATCCACGAGCCAAGAAGGGGTGTTTTGTTGGGTACGGGGATGGTGTGAAGGGGTTTAGAATTTTTTCACCTTCGGAGGGTCGGGTCATTCTTAGTAGGGATGTTACTTTCGATGAAAACACCATGTATTCAATTAAAAATGCAGAGATTTCAGATTTGAGAAGGGAAGGAGACAATTTATTACAGACAGATGGGGTACTTGAGGTACATCAGTCTACCATTGCTGATTTACCTCGGGTACAATATATTGATGATGATGCTGATGTTCCAGTGCCGGGTACTCCTGAACCTGAGATTACTCCTACTCATTCTAACTCTGGGGATGAGGTGGAGCAATCTAATCAGGGGTCATCTAGTCAACCTGACACCATTCTTGAGATGCCTAAACGAGTTATCAAGAAGCCTGTTAGATTGATTGAAGAGATGGAGGGAAGAAATTGCTGTGTTGATGCGATGACAGGTTATGCATTGAGTGTAGCTGATGATGTAGAGTCATTTGAACCTGCCACATATAAACAAGCAATTAGTTGTAGTGAGTCTGCGCAATGGCTTGCCGCAATGGGTGAAGAGATGCAGTCCCTTTACAAGAACAGAGTGTGGGAACTGGTAAAGGTACCGGAAGGGAGGAAGCTTGTGGGTTGTAAATGGATTTACAAGAAGAAAGAAGGGTTGTCGGAAACTGAGCAAATACGTTTTAAGGCTAGGCTAGTTGCTAAGGGGTTCAGTCAGGTAGAAGGGGTTGATTTTGTTGAGATATTCTCACCTGTGGTTCGACATACTTCTATCCGTGTGTTATTGTCAATTGTAGCACATTTTGATCTTGAGCTGGAGCAGTTGGATGTTAAAACGGCTTTCCTTCATGGCGATTTGGAGGAGGAGATTCTGATGAAGCAGCCCGAAGGATTCGAAGTTCCTGGAAAGGAACACTATGCCTGCAGATTGCTAAAGTCATTGTATGGACTTAAGCAATCCCCCCGACAGTGGTACAAAAGGTTTGATTCTTTTATGGTTTCACAAGGTTTTGACAGGAATTCATATGATTGCTGTGTGTATCATAGTAAGCTGGATAATGGTTCCATGATTTATCTTTTGTTATATGTTGATGACATGTTGGTTGCCACAAAGAATAAATCTGATATTGCTAGATTAAAGGAGATGCTTAACTCGGAGTTTGACATGAAAGACTTGGGTGCAGCTAGGAAGATTTTGGATATGGAGATCTACAGGGATCGGGCTAGAGGTAAGCTTTTCTTGACTCAGAAAAGCTACATTGAAAAGATTTTGTCTCGTTTTGGGATGGAAAAATCGAAGCCTATAAGTACGCCAACTACTGTTAGTTGTAAGTTGTCTTTGTCTATGTCACCTCAATCAGAGGAGGAGTTGTCTTATATGTCTAGAGTTCCATATGCAAATGCGGTTGGTTGTTTGATGTATGCTATGGTCTGTACTAGGCCGGATATTGCGCATGCCGTGAGTGTTGTAAGCAGGTTTATGGCTCGACCTGGGAGGGAACACTGGCAAGGGGTGAAAAGGATTTTTCGCTACCTGAGAGGGACAACTGATATTGGTCTTGTGTACGGGAATGGTAGGGAATGCTTGGTCACTGGGTACAGTGATTCTGATTATGCAGCTGATGTGGATACCAGGAGGTCTGTGACTGGTTATGTGTTCACTTTGGGTGGTTCTGTGGTTAGTTGGAAGTCTACATTGCAGTCATCAGTTACGTTGTCAACTACTGAAGCTGAGTATATGGCTTTAACTTCTGCAGCTAAGGAGTCTATTTGGCTCAAAGGCCTAGTAGGTGAACTGGGTATTGCACAGGATTTTGCTACAGTGTATTGTGATAGTCTAAGTGCGATTTGCTTAGCTAAAGATCAAGTACACCATGATCGGACGAAGCACATTGATGTCAGGTATCATTTCTTGCGTACTGACAAGAGGATTAAGGTGAAGAAGATTGGGACTGCTGACAACCCGGCTGATTTCTTCACTAAGCCTGTTCCGTTTAGCAAGTTTAAACATTGCTTAGACTTGCTAAATATTGATTACTACGTGATGTAGTAGGCCCTGAGGGGCGAAGTTGGGGAGCTCCTGGTGTAGGTGTGTTGGCATTAAGGTGGAGCTTGCCCGGGGCTTGTGATGCAGGTGGAGCATTATGAGTTGTTATACTTGGAGACGAGTATGTGATGGGTCTTGGTTGAAGACTTATCGGGATGTATGGCTTATGCATGAGTCCTGCATCGGGTTTGGCTTGAGATGTTTTTTCACTATGTCTTGATGGGGTCGTTTGCTGACTACGAGTTCTCGTCAAGGTGGAGATTGTTGATAAGTATATTAGGTGACTCGTACTTCGTAGCTTTGTCCGCCCGATCGGGCGGACATTGCCCGGTCTGACCGGGCGGAAGAAGAAGAGGTGCCTGGCAAATTCGTTGAAGAAGCTGCTCTCGCGCCCGACCGGGCGAGCCTTCGCCCGACCGGGCGAGCCTTCGCCCGACCGGGCGAGCCTTCGCCCGATCGGGCAGACCTTGCCCGGTCTGACCGGGCGGTGGGGGTTGGATACGTTGAAGCATTCGTATGGAGTTTTCTTCTCGCGCCCGATCGGGCAGACCTTGCCCGGTCTGACCGGGCGGAGAAGGAAAAATACGGGACGCGGATTTTACGATTTAAAGTTATCTTTTATGTTATCTTTTTGCCCAAGTATCTTTTATTTTAGGGATTAATATAAAACCTCCCTAATATTAGTATAAGGGTTAAGAGAGAGAGAGGGAGAGCCGTTCTTGAGAAATACAAGAATCATCTTTGTAATCTTTGCAGTTTATAGTGAAATCATTCGATCTCAGTGCCCGTGGACGTAGCTATCACATCGATAGTGAACCACGTAAATTCTTGGTGTTGTTCTTATTGTTTGCATTGAATTTCTTTATTGTTTTCTTGTTTGTTTTCGACCTTTGCTTCCGCTGTCGCACAACATTCTTCTTCTCTCTGTTTTGACGGTTTACATTGCATCTGGGTTTTTTATTCAATTTTCTGGTTAGTTTCTCTCCTTCATTTTATTATATTTGATTATTTTTCGTGGGTTTTCTTCTAAATGAAGGAAATGATTTTATTTTTGTGCTTATATTTAGATTTGTGTTAATTTTGTACGGAGTATTGATTAATTATGCTTTGTTGAATGCTTTAGTTGGTTGTTATTGGAAAAAGTTTGCCATAATTACAGTGAATTTGATTAATTTATCAATAATTATGATGGGATAATTATGGGGGTCTATTCATTTTGAAATGATTGTTGTTAAATTGTTGATTTTAAGGATAAATGCTCATGTATTGAATATTGGGCTGTCTAATTTGCAGGAAAATATTGATTTAATGTTCTTCACAAGTGGTTGAAGGTGATGTTCTGCTATTATTTGGGTATTTATATTGATTTTGGTGGGTTGATTGAAACCCTATCTAGAGCTTTATATTTGTGCTCTAATAGGGTGTTATTGCAAAAATTGGCAATTGCAATTATTATTGAAAGTTTCATTTTTGGTGCAATCTGTAAATGGTTGATTTAGTGTAGAGAAGATACTAGATAGCAGGAATGGCTTTAGCTTCACACAAAGACTATGGTTCGGCATCTAATTATCCACGCGCATTGTCGTCTATAATAATCTCAGTTGGGTTACTGGCTGTATTCATTACATTGGCTTCTTGGATCTTGTTGTCATTCCCAGTTGGGACTGTTGTTCGGAGCTATTTTTATGGGGTTGATCAGACGAGTGATTTGGGTCTGTCTGTATCATTGGGAGGTTTAAATGGGAGTCAAGTTCGCGGTGAGGACAAGACAGATTTTAGTGACATAGATTTGGCTAAGTCTGAGGGTACAACTGAAAAAGATCAAAATCAAAAACAAAATGATGGAGGTAGCAAAAATCAACCTGGTGAAGATAATCAAAATCAAAATGCTGAAATCAGCAAAGATCAACGTGTTGAAGATATCCAAAATAAAAATGTTGAAGGCAGTCAAAATCAAAATGCTGAAGGTAGCCAGAAAGAGGTGCCTTCTGGTGATGATACTATGCCCAGGGAACAAGCTACTAATAACACTTTACCTACTGAAATTCCTGTAGAGCAAGCTACTAATAACACTCAACCTATGGAAATTCCTAGGGAAAAAGCTACCAACAACCCTCTACCTATGGATGATAGAGATTCGCCGAAAGATGAATTGATCAATGATGCCTCAGCTGATTTGCTTAAATCAGAGACTTCACCTGGCAATACTGATAGCAAAGAATCAGTTGATTCAGGTTAGCCTTTGTGCCCTGAGTCACTGTTGGTTTAATTTTTCTTTCACTATTAATGCTCTTTGGTTGCGGATCTACTGTGTTTTTCCATGCTGCTTGTAGTACTTAGCTTGCTGATGCCTTTTTAATTTTTTTTGATTTTTCTGAATTAAATTCCTTTCTATGATTATAATTAATGCATTCATTTTCATGCTTTTGTGAGGTCTTTTAATTACTTCTTGAATCTTGACACTTTTTAACATTGGCTTGAGAGACTGGCAAATATAGGATGTTCAATCTGCTGTTGATACATGAAAAGAAACTAATGAAAGTGATATATTCATCACATCATCTCATAAGAGTCATAACCCTATTTTTCACCAACGTTCTAAATTTGTTGTGCTACATCTTTAGTACATTTATTCTTTGAATCTTGAAGTCCTTGTCCTGTCAATTAAGAGTTTATGCTTTAGTTTCTATCATCAGATGCATTGAATGAACTAGAAAAAATTGAATTGGTCAGTATAGAAGGAAGCATCTGGAACGCAGTGGATCCTGATACGTGCAAAATGAGTTTGTAATTTAAAAATAAATTATTCTGTTGTTCTTTGTTGAGTTATGTGCACTGAAGCATATACTGTAGAAAATTAGAAACTATCCCTTTGGAGTTGGCTACTGGCTAGTTTGCAAATGGAGATTGTAAGTATTGGTTTAACCTACCAACATGTGCTTTGAGTTTCTGACTTGAAGCATTGTAATCTGATTCTATCAATAATACTATATACATGCTAGCATTATAATTCACTTGAATACTGTTTTGGCCAGCTTTCTGATTTTTTAATTGAATTTTCTTTGAAATTCTCTTCAGAGTGTGATTTGTATCATGGTGAATGGTTCTATGATTCCGCTGGGCCTCTTTACACAAACAATTCATGCCCTGTTATCACTCAAATGCAAAATTGTCAAGGTAATGGGAGGCCTGACAAGGAATATGAGAGCTGGAGATGGAAGCCAGCACAGTGTGAGCTTCCAAGATTTAATGCAACCAAATTTTTAGAGTTGATGAAGGGGAAAACTCTGGCTTTTGTTGGCGATTCAGTTGCAAGAAACCAGATGGAATCTCTTATGTGCCTATTGTGGCAGGTAAATAGCATATGTTCATGTAGTTTCTATTCCTCCCTAAACATTCCTACTGTCCTTTTTTTTGTTCCCCTTAATTTGTTTGGTGATAGGCAAGAGTAAGGATGTAGTATATTGTTTGTCAAAAAGATATTGCATTACTGAATCCCTTAAACTTATGAATTTATAAGTGTAACACCTAAGATTTCCTTATACTTCGTTTTTTTATATTTTTTTTTATTTTTCCCCTATCAACCAGTTATTCTTTTTATTAGGATTTTCTGTACTAGGTTAGAGCTGATCATGGGCTTAGCTGTTGCGAAAAAAATTGGTCCACTCAAACCAGTCTAAACCAGAGTTTGCCCAGTTCGGCCTCTGCCAAAATCCAGTAAAATTGGAACAGGTCTAGTGGAAAAGAGCCTAATTAAACAATCTGGGTTGGATCTGCTAGTTTTAACCAGCTTTATTAGTGAGAATTTTGAAAACTGTGAGTCTCTTTATTTCATAATATGTTAGGTATCGTGGTTCAGTTATGCTTAGCTCTTTATTTCATTGTTGTTTTAGGTTGAAACTCCAAAGAATCGAGGAAACCGTCATATGCAACGGTGGTTTTTCAAATCAAAGTCAGTTATGATAGTTCGCATTTGGTCTTCATGGCTTGTCCATCAAACATCTGAAGCTTCTGGTGATCTTCCATCAGGAGTTGCCAAACTGCACCTTGATGTCCCAGATGAAGTTTTCATGCAAAATATCCCAAACTTTGATGTGGTTGTACTTTCTTCTGGTCATTGGTTTGCAAAGCAATCAGTCTACATGTTGAATAACCAGATGGTTGGAACCCAGTTGTGGTCCCCACCAAAGAAGCAGCAGCCGCTGAATATTAATAATGTTGACGCATTTGGAATTTCTGTTGAGACAAGCTTGACTGCCATGGCTACACATCCTAATTTTACTGGACTGACCATTCTTCGGGCTTACTCACCTGATCATTACGAGGGCGGTGCGTGGAACACTGGTGGATCATGTACAGGAAAAGTGAGGCCCATATTGCCGGGTCAGTTGGTGAAAAAACGACTTCACGAATATCATGCACGAGAAACAAGTGAATGGATTTTATGAGGCTGTTAAAAAGCAGACAAACCGTTCGAAATTGAAGCTGTTGGACATCACTGAACCCTTCTCATATCGGCATGATGGTCATCCAGGCCCATATAGGAGCCCTGACCCGAATAAAATCACAAAGCGAGGCCCAGATGGAAAGCCACCACCGCAAGATTGCCTCCATTGGTGTATGCCAGGCCCAGTTGATACCTGGAATGAGCTTGTGCTTGAAGTTATAAGACGAGAGTTTGAGGGTAACCAAAACCCTACCGTCTAACTGACGATATATATTTATCAATAGCTAGGTAGCCTCTGATACTTTGCTATCTTATCATTGTTACAAATACTTGTAAAGTATTTATTGTCGAAGCAGAAATTTACACTGTAGGTGTTTCTTGTTTGAGGGGTCTGATTTAACGGAAAATAGCAGATAAATTTTTGCCATTGAATCAGGTTTTATTTTAACCTGGTTGTGGATGGAATACGCCAGAAAGCTTCTTGTAGATGTTTTGGGTTCTACACTATAATTTTAACTTATTTAATTATTATTATGTCGTTATTCTATTATTAATGTCTTTCTTATGTCATTAGGCTGCGTGATACATATTACTGGTATTTATTTAATCCAAGCTGTTCACATATTCGCTATCAATCAGCATCGATTTTTCTTTGTCTAGTTGCCATATTTAGCTGTCCGGATTAGCACAAGCCGACGCAATTTTGGCATAATTGAATGGAAGCATAATTTCCATGTGCTAAGAAAGAAGGCAGGGTGCTTATTGTTATATTAGTTGAAGAAGTGAAGTATTAATGGTTGGTCTAGTTCAGAAAACACAAGTTTGTAGCTATGACTTCGGCTTATTCTAGAGACTATTCTAGGTCCTCTAACTATCGAAGAGTAGCCTCTTCGATTGCAATTTTAGGTGTGCTACTTACAATATTTGTAACCTGGGATTCTTGGTTCATATTGTCACGGCCCAACAGGTTGGTCCCTACAAACTATATTTATGGGGCTAATCTTGCAGAAGATTCAGATTCTGTTGTTTCCCAGGAAGGTGGGCATGTAGCCAAACCTGACCATGATGATGAGTCAGAAGTAGAGATGGAATTGGAGGTGGATGCGTCTACAGGAGAAACTGAACCTGTTCGGAATCAAACTGAAAGCAGTGAAGGCTCAGATAGTTCAGGTAGGCTTTGTAACTTGCCTTGATGTGAGCCTTATCTGCTTATGCTTGTGTTTTCCTTAAATTTGGTTCAAGCCACTATTTTTTTTTTTTTAATCTGTAAATCAGCTAACCTATTTGTGAAGCATGTTTAAATAGTTCAAAGAAAAGGATGCTTAATAACAGCATTATTTTGGAATTTGTACGTTGTGTGTTATTTGTTTTAAGTATTGTCCAACAAATTGTTTTTATCGATGAGTGACTGGAAGAACATAAGCTTTCTACTTAGATCATCTTTAATTGCATTATATAATCAAATTGCTCCTGAGGACAGGTATGTTACTGAGTATCCCAGCACAAGCAGTCAGATTTCATATACATTACATTTGGTTTCCAAAGGAGTTTGAGTGCATCAATAGCCAATCTATGTTGACTTTTCAGCTTACATGATTTTCTTCAACTTCCTCGCTTTCAACTTGCACGTATTGTATACTGCAAGTTGATCATGGGCAGGGCCGAGCTAATAGAAGGTCTATGCATTAGGCCAAAACAGCTTCTCAAGCCCTTTAGAATTTGGTTAGACTGAGCAGGTGATTATTTCTATTTGTATAAAACACATTTCTGGCTAGATAATAATGGCCAAAACTGCTAAACCGGCTTGTATGGGTTTGGGTCGGGTTAGTTTGGTTACAAACTTATGAATGTCTCTAAATTGTGATTCTTGATTGCAATTGTTTGCGATTGTGATTGCTTGTTTATGTGTAGTTTTCCTACTTCTCTGTTCACTTGATCATAATTTCTGTAGTTGTTTATGAATGCAAGTTGCTGTATTATACAGAAGTCAAGATGGTATCAGATCAAATTTCAATTTAGTATGAATATAAATTCCTTTTTTCATTGTCAAACTTGTAGATTGTGACCTGTACGATGGGCAATGGTACTATGACCCTGAAGGGCCTTTGTACACAAACAATACATGTCCTATCCTTAGTCAGAATCAAAATTGCCAAGGAAATGGGAGGCCGGACAAAGAGTACGAGAACTGGAGATGGAAACCATCACAGTGTGAACTCCCAAGATTTAACGCAACCAAATTTTTGGAGCTGATGAGTGGAAAAACCATAACTTTTGTCGGCGACTCTGTTGCTCGCAACCAGATGGAGTCTCTTTTGTGCATACTTTGGCAGGTAATTCCAGAGTATTCTTTGACACTTAGTTGTTTCACTTGCATTCTTGTATTGCCAAGACTGAACAAAATATATTCTTTATGGTTGTTAGGTTGAAGTTCCACGAAATCGAGGGAACCGTCGTATGCAGCGCTGGTTTTTTAAATCAAACTCTGTAACAATAATTCGTTTTTGGTCTGCATGGCTTGTACATCATACAACAGAACCTTTCAGCTATGTTCCAGATGGAATCACGAAGATCCACCTCGATGTTCCTGATGAAACCTTCATGGAACTCACACCAAAATCTGATGTTGTAGTCTTTTCCAACGGCCACTGGTTTCCTAAGCGATCAGTCTATTTGTTAAACAACGAGATTGTTGGAACACAATTGTGGAACTCACCAGAAAATCTGGCAATGAACATAACCAGCACTGAAGCATATGAAATATCTACTGAGACTAGCTTGACTGCTCTGGCTACTCATTCCAACTACTCGGGACTAACAATAGTCACGTCTTATTCGCCTGATCACTATGAGAATGGTGCATGGAACACTGGTGGATCGTGTACAGGTAAAGATAGACCTTTATTTCCCGGTCAAGTGGTGGAGCACGAGTACACGAATATCATGCACGATAAACAGACTGCAGGCTTCCACCAGGCTGTTAAGAAACGGACTAATGAATCAAAATTGAAGTTGATGGATATTACAGAAGCTTTCAAGTATCGTCATGATGGTCATCCAGGTCCATACCGGAGCCTTGACCCGAATAAGATCACAAAGAGGGATCCGAATGGGCGTCCACCTCCACAAGATTGCTTGCATTGGTGTATGCCTGGTCCTGTTGATACATGGAATGAGCTTATGCTTGAACTCATCAGGCGAGAGTTTGAAGGCAACCAAAATTCTGCCTTCTAGTTTTTGTAGTATTCTTTCATGAGACAGTTCATTAACCTGTCTGTGATCATTCATTGTTCTCATTGTGAAAATTAATTGTTAAATATTGTGTGCTTAACATGTTTTTATAGATTCAAATTTATAACCAAACTTCCTATTGGGGATTTTTCCGTTGCTTCTAATATGAAGTTTGAGTAACTTGATAATCAATTGGGAAAGCCAAAGGTGTAGTGGTATATTGTTGAATGATCTAATTCAGTAATTTGAGAATCCTTGGTATATTTCTATTAGCATAAGATTGAAAACTATAAAGCTCGTCACGAGCAGATATAAGAAAAAGGTGGATAAAGTAAGAAAGGACAAGCGCAAAAAATGTTATTATGAGACAAGAAAAATAAGATAATAAAAGTGGTATAGATTGAAGTAGAATAAAGTATATATATGTTAAAATCATAATAAAATAGATAGAAATGAAATATGATAATAAGTTTTTTTTTTTATTATTATTATTTTTGATAAAATTATACAATAGAAATAGTATAAATCGGAGTATAAAATAATGATATTAGACTCATTTTCTTTACTTAATGATCTTACATATATAAATCAAGATAAATGTAAAACCTAATTGTAATATGCAAATACTTGTGACTTGGCTATTCTCTCAAATTATATATGCAACCTAAGAATCAAATTAAATCAACATATTAAAAACCCACAATCAAATCATACACACACGCTATTCTAGCCCCGCCCGGCCGCCCTTTACCTAGTCTAAGCAACTCCATTACAATATCAACCTCCTCAACTTCTTAACACTCTCCACAATTTCCTCATCTCCTTATTTTTAGGCATTGTACAATAATACTTAAAAATCCTTAAAAAAAAAAAAAATACACTTATGAAAAATAAACAAATAGAAAATCTCTCCCATTTTCATATTAATTATTCAGCGCTCCTACCTCCTCTGGTAACGGTCGAATTTCTTCATAATCCTTGTCTCCCTCACCCCATACCTCATTACTTCTGCATCATCATCTTCATTCTTTCTCAATCTCATTTTCTCTCTCCTAAATTTCATAATTTGCCGACATTTTTCCTTAATCTGTTTCTTTGTTCAAGGTTAGTGTTCTTACAATTTCTCTCTCCTCCCGATTTATTAGCTTTCTGTCGGTCTATATTTACTTCTAAATTTACTATTTTTAGCTTGTTTTTCTACCTAACTTATAATTGACTGACCATTAATTATTCATCCACCTAAATTTGACCCTCCTAAGCCCTAATTCTACCTGTTGTTTTCCATTAATTGGGTTTTTTTTCATTTTTGATTTTGGTTAACTTTTGTTTATAATTTGGCAAATGTGAGTGTCTTAATCGAATGTTTATGCAATTTGATTTACAGATGTTTGATCCGAATTTGATAACTTGCCTAATTTGCAATTTTCAATGCCGAAATTAGGGTTTGCTTATTGTAAATTCGTTGATTAATAAATTTGTTGCTTTGCATTTTTCATTGGATTGTTGTTTTTTGTATGTTTGATTTTGGGTTTTGCTGATGATGAAAGTTACTCCGTACAATTAATAAATGATTATTGATTACAATTGATAAAACCCTTTAGCTAATTAATTGTACATGGTAGTTCATAGATTATGTCATTAATGCCATTGTTTGAGCAGCTTGATGTGTACATTAACTGGATTATATTCCTTTCATGGGTACAGGTTTATATTATTGTAAAACTTATTTGTATTTTTCTTTATTGTTTGTGGTGTCGTGGTGCGAAATTAGTGGATCGTTAGGTCAAATTAGAGCTCTTCATAGCACAGTTTAGTAATCAAAGCTTATTGAGTCAAAATTAATTCTATGTAATTTCTCTGAAGGAATTCGGTGTAGTTATTGTCGGTTTGTTTGCATTGTGTAGTGTATGCATCGCTATATAGTGGTGCTCGTGCATTTTGCACCTAGGTGCACCATATTAGACTTTAGTTTTGGTTCAATATCAAAGTGCAGTCCTTTTTTTTTAACTTAATTTGTTTCTGTTTTTGCTTATCTCTCTCAATAACCCTTCTCCAGGTTAATACATTTGGTGGTTATAGATATCTATTAATATGGGTGACATTCACAATGATCCTCGTTCACAAGCAGAAACTACATGTGGGTCTCTTTTGTATGAACTTCAGGTATGGTACAAGTTAGCAGCATTTCAAGGATAGTACCTTATACTTAAGTGTGTTTTCATCAGTGATTGACTTTGTTCTTTTTTGTCTATTGTTTTCTTTAGATAATATGGGATGAGGTGGGTGAGTCTGAAACAGCAAGGGATAAGATGCTACTTGAGCTTGAACAAGAATGCCTTGAAGTATACAGGAGAAAAGTTGATGTGGCTAACTGCTCTAGAGCTCAGCTACGACAGTCTATTGCTGATTCAGAGGCAGAACTTGCAGCCATCTGTTCTGCGATTGGAGAACTTCCGGTACATATCAGACAGGTAATTGTTGAAATAATTGATTTGTGAATTTGGTAGGATTAGTATCCTTTTACTTCTTTTTAGAATGCTTGAGCAGGATATTTAATTTTGTAATGCTGTGTAATTCCTCTGACATGTGATGTATCTAAGCTACATTTCTTTCCAAAACGACTTGCATGCTACTTTTGTCAGTTGCCACTTACTAGTTAGAAAAAATCAAATTGATCCATGATTCCGTGTTTAATCTTTGTTGATTAATATTGTGATTAAGAAGACGTATTCAGATTAACTTCTTTGATCAGTTTCTAATAACGTTTGTTTATGCCAATTAATGAGGAATAATAAACTAAGCTATATATAATTCAGACTGAGCAAAAGTCTGGAAGTTTAAAGGAGGAACTCAATGCCATTCTTTCACAACTAGAAGAGATGCGGAAAAGAAAAGCAGACAGGAAGAATCAGTTTCTTGAGCTCATTGAACAGATTCAAAATGTATCAATAGCAATACATGGATCAGCTGGATATGATAGCTCGACGGAATCTGTGGATGACAATGACTTGACTCTAAGAAGGCTTGAAGAATTGCAAAAACAACTGCAATCCTTGCAAATGGAGAAGGTGCGCTTGTTTCTGATTAATAACGCCTCTTTCTCTTCAATTCAAGGCTTCAGACTGTGCTGATTTCTCTAGCAGCAAAAATTTTAGTCTATAAATATTTATTTAATCCTATCCGGTCATCAACTTGCAGAGTGATCGCCTGAAGCAAGTCCTGGAGAACCTAAGTGCATTGAGTTTATTGTGCTCTGTCCTTGGATTGGACTATAAGGAAACTGTAAAAGAACTTCATCCCAGTTTAGTTGAATCTGAAGGAAATTATAGTATAAGCTCTCATACGCTTCAACAACTGGAGTCTTCCGTAAAGAGTTTGCGAGAGCTTAAGCTTCAGAGGAGACAGAGGGTACAGAAATGCGGTCTTTTGGATTAGTTTATTGTTTGCTTTCTTCTAAGTTAAATTTCTTATTGGCTAAACTTGTGTGCTCTTTTAAAATCTTGTGCAGCTCCAAGACCTTGCTACCATGTTGCTGGAGCTCTGGAATCTGATGGATACACCAGTTGAAGAACAACAACCATTTCAACATGTCACATGTAATATTGCTGCTTCAGAAGATGAGATAACCGGCCCCAACATGCTTTCAGCAGATTTTATTCAATACGTGAGAAGCATTCCTCTTATCTGTATATTTTTTTTTCCTGAAATCTCTAACAAATATATTGGTGGTTTAGGAATTGTTGATCTCATCGAAAATAAATACATGCAATTGTGCAGGTTGGGGCAGAAGTTTCCAGGCTAGAAGAGCTTAAATCAAGTAAGATGAAAGAGCTTGTCTTGAAGAAGAGGGCAGAGTTAGATGAAATTTGTCGGAAGACACATATGATTCCTGCATTAGATGATGAAACAGAACATCTTATTGAGGCAATAGAATCAGGTAACTTGCTTTCAGCATTTTATTGTAATTTTGTTATTGTGTGGTGATTGAGGCAATAGAATCAGGAGTTTAAAAAAAAAAGGGGGGCAACAGAATCAGATTACTTGCTTTTGGCATTTTATTGTTAATTTTGTTATTTTGTGCTTATTTTCACAATGTTCAATCCTCTTTATTTAGGAGCATTGGACCCTGCTTCTGTCCTCGAACAAATGGAACTAGAAGTTTCCAAGGTCAAAGAAGAAGCTTTTAGCCGCAAAGATATTCTGGAAAAAGTTGAGAAGTGGTTATCTGCCTGTGAGGAGGAGGAGTGGCTTGAACAGTATAATATGGTAGTTCTTGGTTTGCCCATAATTTGCTACTTTCTCGTATTATCTTTGTAAGGTGTTGACAGATGCCTCACTTCTATGTCAGGATGAAAATAGATACAATGCCGGAAGAGGTTCTCATCTCATCCTCAAACGTGCAGAGAAAGCACGAACAATAGTTAATAAGCTTCCAGGTAAACATCACAACATCACGCTGTACCCCAACTCCCAAGATGATGTAACAGCCAGAATCTGGGAGCAGTTTTATATTATAGGCTTCACAGCAGCATGCGATGGGAATTGATTTAGCACTTCCTTTGCTTATATCCTCACTTCCCCTTTTTAATGGAGTGCCTGTTCTCACTATTAAATTGTGATAAAATTTAGAGGGTTAGAAGGAGTTCCCAACGTAATGGTCGGATTATGAAACCTTCATGCAGTATGTACTTTCCGAAAAACTGTTTTATGAATGTATTTCACAAATATTTGCTAGTCAGCATAATATCTAGAGATGTTGAGATATGATTCTCGTTAAGTCTTCAACCTTGTCAAAATGTTTGTTACCTTTGCAAGTATCTATATTATATTAACTGGCTGGTCCGGTTTATCTTTGGCTGGCTGATTTTGATTGTTCTCAATGCTATGCAGGGATGGTTGAGGCTTTGGCTGCAAAAACTCAACATTGGGAGGAAGAAAGAGGTCTCGAGTTCTTGTATGATGGTGTAAGTATATACATCTCTGCCGAGAAAGTATTAATTGTTGTATTTGCCTTCTTCTAATCTGTCTAGATGTATCAATCAGGTTCATCTTCTTTCCATGCTCGAGGAGTATATTACATTACGGCAAGACAAGGAACAAGAAAAGAAACGACAGCGGGTGTGTAAAGCATTGAATCCTTTACTTTTGATAGTTTTTGTTTTGTCTGACTAATACCTCCATACTCAAATAAATTATTGCGTTTTCCTTTTGTTGCTGCATGTTGTCATATACAAATCAGAAACAGTATTATCATTTCTTGGGGGATAGAAAAAGCAAACTAAACATTTGTTTGAGTATATTTGAAAAGGATGTTTTATTAATCATGCATACTCATATCTAACTTTAGGAACAAAAGAAACTTCAAGGACAACTGATGGCAGAACAAGAGGTACTTTTTGGCTCTAAACCTAGCCCAATGAAGTCTGCAAAGAAAAGTTCTAGAGTATCTGCGGGAGGAGGAAACGGTAGAAGGGTTTCTGTTGGAGGAAATGCAATTCAAACACCTCGCCCTGACTCATCTCATTCAGCCAGAGGAACACCAAATTTGCGCCCTTCTAAGAGAGATGACAACATGGGATCACAAACTGGTAAGTTTTTTGGACACTGCCATATTTCTGAGGCAGAAAGTTTGGCACTTGCATCTGATGGTGTGCCTTTTCAGTTCCTGTGGTATGCACTCGTGTATTATGGCAGTTCCTGTGGTATGCACTCATATAGTGCAAAAAAGTACAGAATTGTCCTTTTATTATTGGGGAAAAAAAACCATGGAGTTAATCCTAGATTAACTTTTTTGGTTACACTTTACATTTTTCTGTTGAGCCAGCAACTTCAGGTTGGGATCATGTCCTGTTTTTACATCTTAACTTATATCTAACCACCTCCTAATTATATGACATGTCATCAACTTTAATAATACTCTAATGCTATTTGTAAATATGGATGATGAGTGTTGATCGGAGATTATGTAACATAAGATGAGAGAGGATTCCTACGCAGCAAGTTAATCCCACTTATGATATTGCTTTGCTATTGTAGTGCAAAGAGTTTTGGACAAGAACTTCACGTTCAACGGTCGTGAAACAGAACCAGCTGTGGTACGAAGACCTTTCTCTCCCATTTCTTCCACGGCATCAACAAGAGCACATGAAGATTTCTATGATGATGATAACAATGCCATGCAACAGCAAACAGCCTTCCAGAAAGAGACATCCCAACAAATATTTACTACACCCTCAAAGAATATTCCTGCTGAAGATGAAGAAAACTGGACACCAAAAATGCATATTCCTGAACCTGCAACACCTTCAACAGCTTCAGCTCCAATGCACACATCTATGACACCTGCGCCTCTTCATCAACCTGATTTTCATGATGGTGATAAATTAGTGGAAGAAACTGATGAAGAGGTTGAATATTCATTTGAGGAAAGAAGAGCAGGTTTTGTATTGCCTAATACTCATCTTAAAAGAGTGATACAAGTGTGACTGTGTTAGGCTATAGAAAAACCTTGGAAGTTAGAATATTAGAGGAATCCTTTTTCTGAAAACATAATATTCGGCAGGGTTTTGTGGTCACGTTGTTCAAATTACACTATGAATGTGACTATAAATTCTTGATTGGGCGGAGTACATAGTTACTTTAGTTGATGGATGAGCCAAATTATTTCTATTGGCTTCTTCATCTTTCTACACTTGTATATTACTACACAGTGCTGCATTCTTAATTTTTATTTTGTTGCTTGAACTTGTCAATTGTATGCTTGTGAAATACTCATATTTCTTTATTCAATTGGAAATAATTACGTTCTCCTTTGACCATTCATAATCTTTGTCATGTTACTTTGACCACTGATGGGGGGTTTCTCCCTCTTCTTATTATTATTAAAAAAAAAAAATTCGGTTTTACCTTGGAGATTTATTGTCTTTGTTATTTTTTATTTTAGTTTTTACCTTAGACATTTTTGTAATATTAGGAGGATTAATTGGAAACTCCACCAAATAGGTAGGTGGTCATCACATGGCTTATACTTTATTGGTAATTTTTCACTATTTGCTTTGTTTGGCGTATACTTTACTCCATAAAATGATGTCACCTTAGATAAAATGAAAATAAATTAGTGTTTTTCTAAGTGATGAACACTAATTAATGATTATGACACTCCTTAAAAGGCAGATTAAACAAATATTACTGAAAGATATTGTTTGATTGAGTGGCCTAGATCATGGATTATTGTTTTAGGAAATTTCTTGGAACATCTTTGCCATGAATAATGTTTTTTATATAAATTTTTTTGGACATAATTACTTTCAAATTCTACTTGACTTTCCCACAACATTATTATTGGGAGGTAGTATAATTGCATTTTGAGTATTTTTGTAAAATTATTTTGACATTCAAATGAATATATTAATGTAGCAGGAATGAAAATAACTATTGTGCATGATTTATGCGAAACAATCCATGTATACAATATTTTTATTTTATAATAAAAAATTTATTCACATTTTTTTTTTTGGCAAAAATTGGTTGTTTGTGATTAATGTGAAATTTTCATGCTTTTTATGAAGCAAAGAAATTCTCATAACATTTGTCCAAAAAACAACAAAAAAATTTACTGTACTAACAAGTCCTTATTATCTGCATTTATCACTTGTCACATTTGTAATGTAAAAATTCTCAATGAAAATTTAGCAAGGTACAAAATGAAAACAAAACCCCTAAAAATGCAATTATTGCAAAACTTTTACAAAGCTAGGGAAAAAAAAACAAAAAAAACTTGTCATCAAATATCTTTTTACCCATTATAATTAAGAGGGGGACAAAAAAGATAAATGCTCAAAATTTCTCAATTTTTTTTTTTTTTTATTTTTTTTATTTTTGGGTGTGGTGATCAAGATAGATCCTTAAACTAGTCCAAAGGCATAGTACAACTGTACAAGAAAGCCCTAGCCGCAAAGATTGAACATTTGAACATGATGAAGATTCAAATGGATATTTTCAAAGTGGCAATTAACGGTAAATTATGATTCAAAATAAGGGTAATATTTTATTTATTATTGTAATGATCAACCGTTTAAATTTTTAATTTTAACCCCCAAAAGACAAAGCAACAAGGCTAGTAGTAGTAGTTTGGAAAATTGGCATGCTCTCTCTTACCTTAACTTTACAGCCTTTAATTTATTATTTTGCACCCTTTTTTTAAATAATGAAAAAACATAAAAGGAAATTGTTTTTATTATATTTCCTATTTTTTTCTTTTAATTAATTTTGAAAATTTTACAACTTTTTGGTATACTCATACCTGCTTTATTAAATTCCCTAGACGGACTTGAACCATTTTCTTAACCATAATTAATTCTTCGTATTTTGTAATTTAGACGGGTCTAATATTTAATTAAAGTTTCAAATTTTTTTATTATCTTCTGTATTTGTTAATATTTTATTTTTTCAATTTGTAGAATTTTTTTATTTTTGCTCCTTTTTCTTCTCTTTTTCTGCAAAAACCCAGTTTCCAGAAAATAAAACTAGTTGGTGGTTTTCAGACACTAAGGAATAGGTTGAGGGTATGTATTTTCTTTTAAGTTAAGCTAAAAAAAATTTACAGTACTAATTTTGTTATTATTTTTCTATATTTTGTTAAAATGGTGAATATAATTTAGAAAAAAAATTCTGATTTTTAGATTGAAAGAAAAGATCTTTAGGTTTTTTATTTAAATTTGTGGGTGTTTTATGAAATTTCCAGTTTTAATTTTTCATAAAAAAATTATTGCCAGTAAGTGAGTTGAAATTTTTTGATTTTGTTTTGTTCTTGATTGACCTGTTTTTGGGCTTTTTCAAAGGATTCTGGTTTTTGGGTATTTGATCATTTTTCATATTGGTTGGCTGTAAATGCAACTTTTCAGTTCAATATATGATTTTCTACAATTTTTTTAAGGTAGTTTAGTAAATTTTTCTGGGTTTATTGTAATTTGTAAAATCTTAGGGTTTTAGGCTGTCTGAAAGGGTTTATTGTGTTGAAAGTTTGAACCTTTAATGCATGGAGGCTAGTAAAGAGGAAATAAGTAGTTCTGGGGTAGCAGTGAAAGGTGATGAAGGGAGTCAGGGTTTCTGTTTGGCAGCAAGGGGTGAAAACCCTTTGAGCCAACCAGGAGCTCCAAATATGGCAGCTGCCTCTTCACCTGTTAATTTGGCAGGAGTACCGCCTTCTTCCGATTCCAGGAAGAAGAGAGGTAGGCCTAGGAAGTATGGCTCTGATGGGGCTGCTGCAGCCGCATTGTCACCAATGCCGATTTCGGCTTCAATTCCTCTGAGTGGAGATTTTTCAGGTTGGAAACAACCTAGGGCAAGGCCTTTACAGTCAATTAAGAAGGCACAAAAAGTGGAGTTTGAGAGTTTAGGTACTTTTGCACCTCACTTAAAGAAATGTATATATAGGTTATGTTTTTATGGTACTGCAATTGGTTTTATTTTTACTGCAATTTGTAGTTTTTTCTGCATATTTCAGTTGATGTTTAGTAGTAATATGTGGGATGGACATTCCTTTCTTGCTCTGTCTTGGGCCCCGAATGGATCATTTCAAAGTTATAACTGAAGTTGCTTCATATGAATGAAATTGACAACCTTATCAAATTCATGTACTGATGTGCTGGTTAATTTTACAAGATGTGTGAATGCCATATGATATTGTTCGAATAGGGCGATAAATTACAATGTTTAATTTGGTTGTGTCCATATATGGAATCAAGGTACTTGATATTTGTTCAAGATCATCTGGCATAAGATAGCAGCAGTATGAGGTGTTTGGTTCTTTCTAATGCTCTCCTAATTGCAGTATGGCACTATGATATGCATTGATTGTAATGTGCTCTGATAATATGATATGTAGCTGAATATTTTTGGGGTTTAAAATGTATTTGGGTCTGAAATCATTATAAATCTAAGTCTGCCTAAAGCTAGTACTGGTTAATTTGAAAAGTTATGTAGTCAAGTCTCATTCGTGATACTTTTATTACATCATCAAGAATGGTTTAATTATACGGAGTATTAGCTAATAAATTTTAAATAGAGCTATATGAAGGCAAGTTGCCCTTTAAAAAAAAACATTATTATTTGAAGAGGAAATTGCATTGCTGCCACTACTGCGAAAATTGATTTGAAAGAAGTATTAAATCTGATATATGCTATTGATGTTGTTGTTATATGTTGTCATCTTTCTGCAATTGCCATTTAATTATGTTTTTACCTACTGTATTGTGTTAGTTTGATCCTTAGTCTTTTTTATTTTAATGATCCCCATAGTGAAACAAAATTCCTGATCATAATTCAATCTGGTAGACATGTTGAAGATATACTAGTGGATTTGGCTAAATTAATAGGCGAGCTCCATGTATGGAACCTTTGGCCCTTCCACTGACAAGATTTCAGGGCCTAGATTTGTGCAGCCTTATCCCTAACCACTTAGTAGACAGGGTGCTAAGTTCTTATTCAATTCAAATATAATATGGATTCAAGAATTGACTATGCTTTTATTACGGCTGAAATAATCTGGAGCCAAGGTAATCTTATCCAATGAAGTTATTTATCTAACTCTGACCCACCTGCTTGCTTCCTAATACTCGTGAATTCTTACAGACTTCACATATCTCTTAAAGATATACATTATAGATATATCTTGGAATGATGTCAAAGATATGATGTTTGATGTGGTCAATGAGTCTCATTAGCATCCTTACTATGCCTCCTTGCTGAGATGTCATTAGAGGAACTTAACTGGAGAGTTCTAAGAATATGCTATTGCTGGAAATTGACAGATGCTGACTCCTTTCCCTGCCATGTATATTGTGCCTAAATTTCATGTGCTTCTACTTTGTATTTTGTATCCTATCTGCCTTAAGCTTATAGTTTAATTTGTTCCTGTGAATAAATTTTATCTGATATTGGTTGACGATTGCTAATATATGAAGCTATTCAGGTGATCGACTTGCGTATTTCGTTGGTGCAAATTTCACACCTCATGTGATCACTGTAAATGCTGGGGAGGTATGTATTAATATCTTCAGTCAAATATTCTTGTTAATCAATATTCCCTAAATTTTACTGATAGCTGTTCATCGAAAGATCTTCAGCTATTTCAGTATACTGACTGCAACCAAAGCTTAAAGAAACTTGTCTCTGCTGGATCTAGTCTAGGATACGTAATTCTCAAAACTGTTTTCCTGATGTTTACATAATTGCAATACAACACATTCATTGTTATGCTGCTGAAATGAATATCTCTATTTTGAAGTGCCCTGGATTGGTTGTATTGTTTTACTTTTACACCCATTCTTCAGTTGAGAATTGCAAAATCACTGACAGATAATCTTGATAATGACCAAAAAAGTGTTCTTTCTATGAAGATAATGTGACTAACACGAGTAACACCCCACATTCCCAAAACCTCCAAATTCCACATATTGTATGTTTTACTCTATATAGTTTTTGAAACATGCTTATCTGGGGATATTCTATATATTGCTAAAGTTCCCAAGATAGTATATATTACTCGGTCTTATATTTTCCATGCTTACATGTATATTCAGCCTACTCGAATGAACAAACACTTGTCTCTGATCATGTACTGATTCTGTTCTTTTCCTGCCATCAGGATGTCGCGATGAAGGTTCTATCGTTTTCTCAGCAGGAATCCCGTGCTATATGCGTTCTTTCTGCAAGCGGTTCAATCTCAAATGTCACCCTTCGTCAACCTAATTCTTCTGGTGGCACTTTAACATATGAAGTATGCCTTCTTCTCCTTATGATGAGGTTCCTTAATTGTTGGTAGGAAGACTTCTATTGGGGGGATGGAAAAGGGAACGGAAAGTGAAGTTGCATTATCTAGTGGTGGCTTAATCCGACCTCTAGAAAATTCATAAGCTCTTTGGTACAATACTGTGAACTGTAAATGAGGGTTTTTTTTAATGCGGGTGAAGCTAATCATGAACAACTTCTGTGATGGATGATTTTCTTTTCTAGGAAGGATGGGAAGGAGGAGTTGGGGGGGGGGGGGTGAATGGACATACTAGGAGCTCTTTGGTATAATAAGGCAGTTTCCATTCATTATTGTTTAGCAAATTACGGTGACATTGTGGACATCTGGTGTGTCATTCTCAATATAAGTGCAATTGCATACATGTATATGATAGACCTGTTTGCTTCTTTGAGATGTTTCGATCTTGGATCTGATCTAGCTTGCACTTTTTAAAAATCCATAGATATGCACTTTTCAAAATTTAGGAGCCTGTGCATTGACTGACAAAATGCACAAGTCTATTAAAGAGTGATATCTTGTGACTGTGAGCTTGTCATATTTTGATCCTCATTGTGTTCAGTACTTGGGTTTTCTCGCCGCTTTCAATATGTCTGATTATACAGTTTTTAATCTAGTTCTTTATGGATCCTGTAGGGTCGTTTTGAGATACTTTCCTTGTCTGGATCATTTATGCCTACTGACAACGGAATAATGAAGAGCAGATCAGGAGGCATGAGTGTCTCACTAGCAGGTCCTGATGGGCGAGTCTTAGGTGGTGGACTTGCTGGTCTTCTCGTTGCAGCTAGCCCCGTTCAGGTAAGATAATAATAAACTATTTTCCCTTTCTTGCTTAAATGGTAAAGTAATGTTGCCAGCCTATGCATCATTTTATACTCAATACAGCAAACCTGTTCACTGTCCTTATAAACTCCAATGTTTTACTGTGGCTTATGCTAATTGTCACAACTGAATGAATTATCAGGTGGTGCTAGGGAGTTTCTTACCGGGCCATCATCAAGAGCACAAGCCCAAGAAGCAGAGAGCTGAACCCGCAACCACCGCTGCCATTCCAGCTATCATCAACAACCAAGTCCCTGAAGGAGGTTACGGGGGACAGAAGGTAAACTTCACATCCCCACCCCCCTCATTCCATACCGACAATTTGCCTTCTATGAACTCTATGCAAATGGACCCGATGGACCTTGAAGCTGACATTAACGAATCAACCCCTGAAGGGGGTTCTGATGATTTCGGTGATGACGACAGTCCTTCAAATCTGGAGATTTCTGGCTGATAATCTGACATTAGTTTTTCTCATATCTGTATTTGTATTTTCAAATTTTAGTGGTCCACAGATTTACCTAGGCTCTGCTCTTCTCACTCAGGAAATCACAGTATGTATCGTTACAATTAGGTTTTTAGCTTCACATTAGCTTCGGATTTTTAACACAGGATTTGCCGGTTTATTAGGAGTAGTCAGGATTTTTAGTTTAGTTAGTGCAGCTGATGGCGCTGTTAATTATCTGGGTGTTTTGTCCCTCTTCTTGGGTTTCTTTAGAAACTACAGATGTATGACATGTATTCCTCATTCTTCTGTTCAACTTTTGAATTAAAATTATGCTTTCATACCAAGACTTTATGCTGAAATTTGAATTGGAGAAACATGACACGTTCCGCCTTCCAAACTGCTTGGAACTTTCAGAAAAGCTTCCAAGGCATCTATTTCTTTAATCCCTTCATTTCAATATCAATCCCCCACCCAAAAGAAAAAGCAATTATACTGATCATTTTGTAGGACATAAGGTCAACATTCTTCTGTTCCTTTATTTTAACTTATTGTAGCATAAAATTTGACAACTAAACTACCTGATAGTGGCTGATTCATGTGTTAACTAGTTTAATTACTCTTAATCCTTGTTTCGTAATGTTTGCTGTGTAGTAGCCTAAGTGGTATAGTTACGTTGGGTGGTGGTACTCAAGACTCGGGGTTGAATTTCCGTCTGGAATGATAACTGAATGTCCTTTCTAGCATCCTTGCTCGTAAATTTTTACTCTCAGCCTCTCTGCCCGCCAATTTCTGTGAATCTTGTTAATGAAGTCCTCAATACGTGCATTTAGCTCATGATCATCAGCTGCCACTTCTTCTTGTTCTAGTTCTTCTTGTTCTTGTTCTTCTTGAGTGTCATTATCTACATGTTTCGCTGCTTTTGTTTGCGCTTCAGAGGCTGCTGCTGCTGCTACTTGAGGGTCATCATCTACATGTTTCGGTGCTTCTGTTTGTACTTCAGAGGCTGATCCTTCTTTCATATAATCATCCTCTACTACTTTGGCATCATTCTCATAGTCATTTCTTGATGTATTTTGATCTAAAACAATCTGAAAAGCATCAATGCTGCTTGGAGTGTGATTCATGTCGCTTTTTGAGCGATCAATGAGAAGAAAAACTATGATAATATTGCAAAAACAGAAAATAAAATGAAAGTTTGAAGTAGCTTGAGCTACCAATTCAATTGTGGAACCTAACATTTTTATGATAAGAAACTAAAATAACAAGTTCGAGCTAGACACACGCACACGCGCGCACACACACTGAGCGAAAAGAGGATAGTGAGAGTGAGTGTGGGTAAGAGAAGTGTTGTGTTTTGTTGAAGTAGAAAGAATAACAAAAATGAGGCATTGTATATGTAATGGGTGAGAAATAAGAAGTGTGTTGAGGAAGCTCATTGTTGAGAAAGCTAAGGAAAAAGGAGAAAGTATGGTGTGAAAGCTACATGTGTATTAAATTTGTTTAATGATTGAATGAATGTACTTGGGTTTGGATATTCCTTGTCACATTTATTTATTTTTTGGAAGAATATAGTATATTAGAATTAAAAGTCCACATGGCAACACCAAGTCAACAAGTCTTTATGTCCCAAGTGCTGGTCTACATGGATAGTTTTTTTTTTCTTTTCTTTTTCTTTTTTTTTTTTTTTTTTTGAATGTTCAACAACTGTAATAACAGCATTATGTGAAGACTGACCAAGTCAACATGTATAGTTAAGTGTGTAATACTTGTGTATACAATTGGAAAATCTAGATAATCTTGATTAGGATGTAGTTTAACTTTTTAAGGGCTGTTGTTAGAACTTATCATAAACTTTAGCTTAATTTAAGTGTATTTTGATGCGGTAAATCTAATAAACTTAAATAGTCTTTATGGAGTACTTACTTTGTCTTAACTATACAATCTTTTACTCTAAAATTGATGAAGCTACCTCATAAGTGTCATAACTTTGTTTAGTACTCGTATATTATAATCGGCCTCAACATATATTTCAGGGTAGAGATGGATTAGGCATATGGGTCGTGATACGCTCGTATCGTGCATCTATTATGTTGATATTTTCAAAATGTCATTATGCTCACGTGTCACTGTGTTAAATTATTGTGGTGCGATTACATATAAAACTAAAATTCAATAATTTTACAGACTAGTATGCCCCGACAACTTGCAACTTCACAAAGAAATAGAAATAATAAAGACAAAATAATTAGATATGCTGTCTAAAGGGAGGATTTAGATAACAAAAGTCAACTTACTGTATAACAGTATAAGCATTAATATAATTTATGAATTATGATGTCATTTTACTCAATCATTAAGCTCCACGACCATAATAATACATGCACATCAAGTTCTATTAAAGTTATAGCAATATTATATGGATTTCCATAATATATAAGAACTGTTATTTAATAAGTTTTTAAATAAGAAACTTGATAACTATATGTCAACATGCACCTTAATTAAAAATTATAGGTTTACCATCAAACATTTTATATGTTAAGTCACAATTGTTACATTGCCTAAAGCCGAAAACATTCAAATTTAAAACTTTTTATGATTTAACCCTTTTTTTTTTCTTTATCATTTTCCATTTTAAACTAAATGGAATAAAATGGAAAAAATAAATAAAACAACCATTGACATTGACTTGCATAATTATGAATAGGTGGACTCTTAGAAAAGTTTGAGCAAAGGCTAAATAAATAAGGCTCAATAATTTTTCTTGTCACCTAACTTTGCCTGTTTGCCAACTACATATACATATAGAAGTAGCCATATACCAACCATTCAATCATTATTGAGTTTTTTTTTTTTTTTTTTTTTTTTTTTTTTTTTTTTTTTTTTTTTTGCTCAAATTTAATTGGTAAACTATCCATGTGTTTGTTGGGTGCTTTTACTTTTTACATATTGACATAAATTGCAAATTTTTCGAATGAAAAATTCCAAGTTTTGCTTATTTTCTACTTATAATTAGGTATTTGAAACTAGAATATATTTTAGACTTAAATTTGCTTAGTCCTATTTCTTCTTTTATACTGTACCAAATTTTGCTCCACTTCACCAAATATGCAAAAACGTAATAATGATTTTAAGGTTAAACCACCATGTTGTAAAGACTTAATTATAAGGCAATCCATGAAACTATGTACCTCATGATTGTCATGAACAGGAAATCTCTTATACATATTGAATAGTTTAAGTGAGGTAAAGGCTACACATACAATTGTTATATGTGGTCCCTACATACAACCATAATTTGTCATGTTTTTGTTGGCTAAAATTATGGGTCCAAGTTCCATTTGAATTTAATGTATATTTGACTCTTAGTTTTCTTCCCTTTTTTATAATGTGTCAAATTTCTAATGGTATTGTATGTAGGGACCACATACAATGATTGCATGTGTATAAGCTCTCGTTTAAGTGAACACTTACTAGTGAATGTAGTGATTATCAATCTATGTATTTACCTATAACTTTATGATTAATTTAGACAATTGTTGAGTTAGTTGATTGTAAATACTCAAGTATCTCATTTCACTCTTTTGTTCATTAGAACTAACAATTTTGCTCGAGTTTCATAATTAATGACCTAGTATGGTTTCGCCCTATTATTAGTAACGTACAGTTTTTTTCGTTGTTAGGATTTATCTCGTTTTTAAACTCTCAAGTTACTAAAGTTCTCCTAAGCCAAAACATGTTCCAACCCTAGTCGGATCAAAATCAAACCATGTTACAATCACCCTATCTCCTCGATAACGACTCGTAAAAGTTGATCAAGACTTGATCCCAAATGGTAAGATATTTCTTATATTAACACCGACATTATAAGATTTGAAAGTCTTAGTACCATAAATGTCACGTTTGTTCCTATGGAAGAACAGAGTAGGTAATCAAAAATTAAATTTTTTGATACAGTACATAAAAACTTTTTTCCAATCTAGGAAGTTACCCAGTATACACCATAATCATAATCATAATCGTAATCGTAATCTTAATCTTAATCTTAATCATACAACCAACCTAAGCTAATGCATCAACTTTTGCCTCAAAATTTTCTAAATAATAACACTCATACAACAATATAGGAGTATTACTCTGGAATTATTGTACTCCTAATTTTATATACATAGAATTATGTCCTAATCTTCTTATGATCTCTCCATACTTAGTTGACCTTTCATCTTTTTTATAAACTCTTCAATCTTCATTCTAAGTTCATCTTCTTCATCTTCGTTAATCATTTCGACTTCACTGGTCTTATCATCTACATACCGCGATTCTTCTTCAACTACTTCAGCAGCCGTTTCTCCTTCTTCATCCTTAGTATCTTGATTCGAATGCTTGTTGTCAATATTATTATCCTTTACGAATGTAGTAGTAGTGTTAGCCGATTTGACATCCCCAGAAGAACTCAAGGATACATATCTCGACTCAAATTCCCAGGAGCTCGAGCTCGATTTTGAACTCCCATAAACAAGGCAAATTATGATCAAATTACAAAAACAGAACAAAATATGATAATTTGAAGAAGCTTGTGCTATCAACTCAACCGTTGTGTACAAGTCGTACAACATTTTGTGCGAATAATGATAAAACACTCTCAAGGATCAAACTTCTTATTTCAATCTCACACCAATTTATTAAATAAAAAATTTCGGTGTATAAAGGAGTAATTAAGATTTTCCTAACTCAATAAAAAGGCGGTTTTTTCGAAATAAATAAGATGAACCAACTACAAGGTACAAAGTTGTTATAGAAAAGCTTAGGATAATAAATTTATTAAAACAAAGTAAAGTTTTGTTTGAATTTGGCAAAATTGGAAGGTTAAGGGAGTGTATATATAGAGGGAGAATGGAAATACAAAAGTGTAAGTTTACAAGAAAGTGTGGAGTGGAATCTTTAGTTGGGTAACAATTAGATAATAATGAAAGTGTGATGTGAAAGCTTTGCAACAGACAACTAACACCTTTGAATTATTCAATTGTTTAAGTTATTTTAAAGCATTTTTGGTAAAGTTTTGAAGATGTTGCTTTCTGTCCAAGGGTATGTTGTTGTGTAATTTCTGAGCAAATTCTATGGGATTTTACAAGAAATTTCATATGGTAAATTTTGCCCTATTTTTTATTTTAAAAAAAAATACTTTTAATGGTTTTTTGGTACCTTGTACTACGAGTAGTTTTTAATGCAGTTATTCCTCTGCTATTTTATTTCAATTTTACTAGTAAAGCATGAAAATTAAGGTGGTTGATTAGGTCAATGTTAAATAGTTATGTAAAAAAAGTCTTGTGTTATAAATTTATAATACATGGTAAGAGGTTGGGTGGTTGGGTCAATGACCTCACTGCTCAAGTACAAGTAATACTAAACAATTCTAGTGTCTTTTTTACTTAAAAAAAATAATAATAAATATAAAAATACGAGGGAGCTCAAGTTAATCTCCGAGATTAACACTCCAAGTTAATCTCCTCTCACAATTTTATGCATTAGTTTTCGTGCCACTTTACTATTTCACTTTTATTATTTTAAAAATAAAAGTAAAACAATATATTGTGAGAGGAGATTAACTTTTCATGTCAATCTCAGAGATTAACTTGAATTCTCTCTAAAAATACATACTCCTATTACATACAGAAGTGTAGATCCAAACTAGATAAATTGAATATGACATGCACGGATCGAAATAGAGATGACTTAGGTTAATTTTCAAATCTTGATACTTATCATCACTTCAATTGATATATTACTCATATATTAATATAAAGTAGAAGCCATTAGACGATTAAATTGTTTTATTCTACTGCAACGCATATATGTATGATGAAGCAAATCAACGCATATACTGTATGTATGATGAAGCAAATCAACACATATATGTATGTTTTATTCTACTGCAACGCATATATGTATCATGAAGCAAATCAACACAAGATTATCATCTTATGTAACTTATTTATTACTTCATACCATACTTTTTTTTTTAATGTTCAAATATTTGTTTAATCTATGTTGATATTTTGTTTAAATGAAATATCATACTTTTTTTTTTTAGGGTTTTTCTAAACTATGCCCCTTAATCAGTAAGTTGAGTTTCTAAGGTATGTCCATATCTTTTCGATTTTGTAAGCTATGCCCTTTTATTCACTATCATTAATTAATTGTACCCTCCTTGGACGTTATAAATTAACTAAGGTTAGCTTTAAATTTTAAATAAAGAAAAGAAAAGGCAAGGAGAGGAGAGAGAAAAAAAAAACCCTAATTACCACAATCCTAACCACCGAAACTCAAGTCACGAATTGAAACACCAACCTCAATTAACTTGTAAACATCCAAAGAGTGAGAATCGTACATACATTTAATTACTAATAACACTGAGTTGAGGGACATGGCTTAAAATTTTGAAAAGCCTTTTCCACACCTTAGAAACTTGATTACTTGAGGGACATAACTTAGAACAACCATTCTTTTTTCACATTCAAATATGTGTTTTAATCTATGTTGATATTATGTTTAAACTATCAAATCTTTCTCCAAAAAAAATAAAAAATAATAAGTTGCTTATCTTTAAATAGATGTAACCTCATCACTAGACTACATCTATAAAAGAAAAGATAACCTATTTTTTTTTATCTTAAAAGCATAAGTATATCACATGGTAACTATATTACTCCAATGTCATACTCATAGATATAAACAATAAGGCAATATAATTAAAATCAGGGGCAAAGCCGAAAGAAATAAGGAGCCTCCAAATTAAAATGATTGTGCCTGTCATGAGCTCTAAGCCGTCGAAGTATTTCTCACCCTTGATAGAGTTTTGACAGCTTGCATTTTTGTACGTAAATTATGTAATTAATTTATGCAACTAACTAAAGTTGTTATTCTTTATTTTAGTCCGTAGTTGGATAAGATTAGACATTCAAAACTAATTTTTGTGTACAATTGGGTTGAATTTCATGTAAAAAATTGTATCAATTGGATTGATATAATCTTATCCATGCATTTATAATATGGGCGCTAATGTTTTGGCATGCGTAATCGTGATGAGTTTGCAACCCGCCTTGAAGGCACACATATCTTATTTTATTTTTTTTCTTTTTTTGTTAAGAATTATATACAACAGACTTAATCACCTTAAATCACAATCAATTCATCCTTTTCAAATATTAGAATCTACTGTAATTGATTTGAGACGACTAAATAAATTTTTTTTCCCCCAATATTATATAACTAATCATACATTAAATACTTAGTTGTTCCTACATGATTAACTAGAATAAATATATTTCCGAACGACTTGAACACAAACATGGAGTATACAACTCCCATGATCCCATTAACTAATCAAGAGTTGCATTTAGAGCTGTCAATTCGGGTAAATGGGTCGGATTTAGGTCAGGTAAGAGTGGGTCGGGCCAACTCGCGGGTTTAGTCAATTCGGATTAATTCTATAACCTATGCAGGTCCGGTTTGAGTTGGGTCATGCTTGAGTCGAGTCACATCGGGTCATACTTCTTATCGGGTTTTGGTCGGGTTAATAACATGTTGGGTTACAAACATGTCGGGTGAACAATAAGTCGGGTTTAATTCGGGTTAAAACGGGTAAGAGTAATTCTCGGGTTCGAGTCGGGTTCGGTTCAAGTCAATAATTTGCGGGTTAGAATCAGGTCGGGTCATTCTCGGCTTTATGTCGGGTTAAGTTCAAGTCAATAATTTGCGGGTTAGAATCAGGTTGGGTCATTTACAAGTCGGGTCATGCACGGGTTCAAGTCGGGTTTGGTTCAAGTCAATAATTTGTGGGTTATAATCAGGTTGGGTCATTCTCAGATTCAAGTCGGGTTATATTCAAGTCAATAATTTGCAGGTTACAATCAGGTCGAGTTATCCAAGCTTTTTCAGAAATTTTGTAGGTTTCAAGGCCCGGTGTCAAAAAGACTTGAGATTTTAGGGGATACATCTCGGGGCCATATAATTTCGTTTGGAACCATATTTGATCATTATATGTTTTCATAAATGTACTGTTTGTGGTAGGCTTGATTTAATGAAATCGAGACAATTATTAAATCGGGGTAAATTGGTCGTTTAAAGGAAAATTGGATGGTTACACGGCTTACACCCACCCAATTGGACCCCCAGAGGGTATTAGGAACCATGGTAAACATTTCGGCAAAATTTTATATCCGCGGGAAAAAAATTCAAAAAAATCCAAAATTGAAGGCTAAGATCCATGCTTTTTTAGAAATTTTGGAGGTTTCGAGGCCTGGTGCCGAAAAGCCTTGAAATTGTAGGGGATACATCTCGGGGTCATATAACGCCGTTTGGAACCATATATGATCATTATATGATGTCATAAATGTTTGTGGTATGTTTGATTTAATGAAATCGGTACAAGTTGTAAACCGGTAAATTGGACGTTTAAAGGCAAATTGGATGGTTACACCCACCCAATTGGACTCCCGGAGGATATTAGGGACCATGGTAAACATTTCGGTAATTTTTATTTTCGGGCGAAAAAACAAAGTCAAAAAATTCCTAAACTGAAGGCTATTATCCACCTATTTGAGAAATTTTGGAGTCTTCATAGCTCGGTGTCAAAAAGTCTTGAAATTCTAGGGAATACATCTCGGGATCATATAAAGTCGTCTGAAACCATATGTAATCATTATTTGTCGTCATAAATGTTTGTGGTACGCTTGAGTTAATGAATCGGTGTAAGTTGTAAATCGGTAAATTGGTTGTTTAAAGGCAAATTGGATAATTCCACCCAACCAATTGGACTCCCACAGGATAATAAGGACCATGGTAAACATTTCATCAATTTTTATTTCCAATTAAAAAAAAATCCAGAATTGAAGACTAATATCCACGTTTTTTGAATTTTTTTAGAGGTTTTGGGACCCAATGTCGAAAATACTTAAGATTTTAGGGAATACATCTCGGGGTCATATAATGTCGTTTGGAACCATATATGATTATTATTTGTTGTCATAAATGTTCGTGGTAGCCTTGATTTAATGAAATCGTTGTAAGTTGTAAACCGATAAATTGACTGTTTAAATGCAAATTGGATGGTTCCACCCACCCAATTGGATTACTGGAGGGTATTAGGGACCATGGTAAACATTTCGGCAATTATTATTTTAGGCCAAAAAAATTCAAAAAATTCCAAAATTGAAGGTTAATATTCACACTTTTTGAGAAAATTTTGAGGTTTCGCGGCCCGATGTCGAAAAGCTTTGAGATTTTAGGGGATACATCTCGCAGTCACATAATACTATTTTAAAACCATAAATGATCATTATATGTTGTCATAAATGTTCATGGTAGGCTTAAGTTAATGAAATCGGTGCAAGTTATAAAACCGTTCAATTCTCCATTTAAAGGTAAATTGGATGGTTACACCCACCTAATTAGACTCCCGGAGGGTATTAGGGAGCATGGTAAACATTTCGACAATTTTAATTTACTGCCGAAAAAAAGTCAAAAAATTCTTAAATTGAAGACTAATATCTACACATTTTGCGAAAATTTGAAGGTTTAGGGGCTCGGTGTCGAAAAGTCTTGAAATTCAGGGATTACATCTTGGTGTCATATAATGCTGGTTAACCATATATGATCATAATTTGTTGTCATAAATGTTTGTGGTAGGCTTGAGTTAATGAAATCGGTGCAAATTGTAAAATCGGTAATTTTTTCGTTTAAAGGCAAACTGGATGGTTTCACCCACCCAATGGGACTCTCGAAGGGTATTAGGGACTATGGTAAACATTTCAACAATTTTTATTTCCGGATTTTTTGAAAATTTTTGGAGGTTTTGGAGCCCGTTATCAAAAAGCCTTAAGATTATAGGGGATACATCTCGGGGTCATATAATGCCGTTTTGAACCATATATGATCATTATATGTTGTTTTAAATGTTCGTGATATGCCTGAATTAATAAAATCGGTGTAAGTTATAAATCGGTAAATTGGTCGTCTCAAGGCAAATTGGATGGTTTCACCTACCCAATTGGAATCCGGGAGGGTATTAGGGACCATGGTAAACATTTCGATGCACAATTTTTATTTCTGCATGAAAAAAGGCAAAAATTAAAAAATTGAAGGCAAATATCCACGCCTTTTGAGAAATTTTGGAGTCGTCTAGGGCCTGGTGTCTAAAAGTCTTGAAATTCTAGGGAATATATCTCGAAGTCATATAATGTCGTTTGGAACCTTATTTGATCATAATTTGTTGTCATAAATGTTCGTGGTAGGCTTGAGTTAATTAAATCGAATCGGTGCAAGTTGTAAATCTGTAAATTGACCGTTTAAAGGTAAGTTGGATAGTTACACCCACCCAATTGGACTCCCGGAGGGTATTAGTGGCCATGGTAAAAAATTCGGAAATTTTTATTTCTGGGCGAAAAAAGTAAAAAAATTCCAAAATTGAAGGCTAATATCCACGCTTTTTGAGAAATTTTGGAGGTTTCGGTGCCCGTTGTCGAAAAGGCTTGAGATTTTAGGGGATGCATCTCGGGGTCATATAATGCCGTTTGGAACCATATATGATCATTATATGTTGTCATAAATGTTCGTGGTAGGCTTGAGTTAATTAAATCGAATCGGTGCAAGTTGTAAACTGGTAAATTGGTCGTTTAAAGGCAAGTTGGATGGTTCCACCCACCCAATTGTACTCCCAGAGGGTATTAAGGACCATGGTAAACATTTTGGCAATTTTTATTTCAGGCGAAAAAAAGTCAAAAATTTCCAAAATTAAAAGCTAATATCCATGCATGCTTTTTGAGAAATTTTGGAGGTTTCGGGGTCCGATGTCGAAAAGGCTTGAGATTTTAGGGGATACATCTCGGGGTCATATAATGTTGTTTGGAACCATATATGATCATTATATGTTGTCATAAATGTTCGTGGTAAGTTTGAGTTAATGAAATCTGTGTAAGTTGTAAACCGGTAAATTGGTCGTTTAAAGGCAAATTTAATGGTTCCACCCAACCAATTGGACTCTCAGAGGGTATTAGGGACCATGGTAAACATTTCGGCAATTTTTATTTTTGGGCGAAAAAAGTCCAAAATTCCAAAATTGAAGGCCTTTTCGAGAATTTTTGGAGGTTTCGGTGCTTGGTGTCGAAAAGTCTTGAAATTTTAGGGATATATCTCGGGGTCATATAATGCCGTTTCACTTGGATTATCTATATTTCGATACTTTAAGTGTTGCATTATTTGCATATCATTACCACATTCAATATGTAAAGTAATAAAACATATTTAACAATCAGCCTAAAAGTGCTTAATTAAAGGTCAAATAACCTAAACTAACAGCAAAATAAAATTACTAAAACTTAAAGTTAGAACAATGTCAACCCATAAAGGCATAAACTGTATAACTTGATCACAACCAAATCCCTACCAGGCCAACATTTCATCCATAATAATAGCATAATTATAGTAGAGGGGGATATTTTAGACTGATTAAAAAACTCATAATCTAACCAAATAATCAAGATTAAAGAGTTAGCTTATATTTTATATACTTGATTATCTTTAAAAATAAACTCAAAAACACTAACTTGTTATGACACAAATGATCTAATCTACTACACAAATCATTCCTATTAGGTCGGAGCTTGCATACTTACTCGACGAGCAAGTCTACTGCCCTTGTGCTCCTACTGTTCATGTTGGGCTAGTTTAATACTGGGCCACGAACACGATTTTTCAAATGCCGGATCGGACCATGATACTGGGCCATAAATCTTCAAAGGACTGAATGTAAGGCTCATGTCATAAGATGATAAGCATGCATAAAAAAACCCGGATTATTCTAGAATGTTAACGTTAACTTTACAATATTTTTTTTTTTGGTTGCAATAAAAAAACACTAGTTAAGCAAGAGGTTCTACTAGGGTTTTAGGCATTGCACTTCCAACCGTGAACCGTCTCTCTTCTTCCCTCATTTTCGATTTTCTCTAGAAATTCAACACAAAATGACTTTCTGGGGTTAGTACTTATTTCTGAATCATATGTTTAATCTGGAAAAAAGATGGTTGATTTTAATTAATTTGTTCTGAAATTTATTCTTACAATTTTCTGGGTTCTTTGAATTTCAGGGGCTGAAGTAAAACCAGGCAAACCCTTAACTTTTAATGCTGAAGATTTGGATGGAAAGCTGGTTTTAACTCAGGTATGACTCTCGATTTTATGCCACGTTAATCTTTGGTTTTTTCTCATTTGGTTCTTTTTTTTTTTTTTTTCCTCTTTCCCCTTTCATTTAGTATGCGTTAATCTGTAATATTAATAAATCTGATTTTTGTGTGAATTTTGATTTGATATCTGGGTTATATGAGTAGTAATTAAGGGTAGACAAAAAGAAGGGAGAAGAGGGAAAAAAAAAAAAAGTAAAATTCGCTTGTCTTAAAATTTTATGTTCTTTGGGAGAATATGGAATGTGAATTTAATATAGTGGGTGTGAATATGTGATTGCCCTTGCCTTACTCGCTGATCGGATGCAGCATCTTAAGTTGTGTCGTCTTTACTGATATGTATACTTGAGTATTGGAGTGATTAACTGGTGGCATTCCAGAAACATTTGCTTTCATATCGACTGATATATGTAAGTGACCCTCGATAGGTGCCTTGTCGCCTGTCGTGGTATTTATACCATGAAGTGATAAAATAGAAGAATTGCACTTCACCATTGTTATTGTAGTGTTTTAACTGCTGTATGTCCTTTAGATTATACTTGCACCTTATGTTGTAATATTGTCATAAATTCATGATATTCTAGGAATCTAGGATCTAAACATGTGTAGTGACTAGTGACTATAAAATATATTTCTAAAGCTGTCTGGTATTTGATTTCAACATCATGTATATTACGGGAGCTAGTTTTGTATCTTGGTATCTTATATGAATGTGGCAGAATGGTTATAATCACATGCGGAATGTCAAGTTGAAAACTATAGAGCTAGATGTTTTAATTGGTTTCAATTGAACCTAAGTTTCTTGAACTTTTTCTATGTGAATTGATTATAAGTGGTATTGATGTTTCGAAAAACAGGCCACGTTGGGAATTGGTTCATCAACGAAGAAGAGCATCCTTCAGGTCAATGTAGGAGATAAGAGTCCAGTCTTTCTCTGCACTTTGTTACCTGACAAGATAGAATCTTGTTCGTTGACTCTTGAATTTGACGAGGAGGATGATGTGAAATTTTCTGTCATTGGGCCAACTAGTATTCACTTGTCTGGCTTTGTTCAGAGCAATCTTGAAAATGAATATGATTCGTATCCTTCAAAGTATATTAATAGTTTAATGCATTTTATACTTGCTGTTATTAGCTACTTTGGCATCCCTAGTGTAATTCCTTTTACCCAATGATAAGTTTAGTATTTCCTTGATTGAGGATCCTTCAGTGATTCATATGGGGAAGATATTGCTGAGTCTGATTCAGAGAGCAGTGACTATGATTCTGAAGATGTTTCAGAGGATGAATTTCTTGATGGCGATGATGATACCATGTTCCCACCTTCGCCTGTACGAAAAAGTGGAGGTATAGTTGCTTTCAAGACCTTTTGTTCATCAATGCATGCACATATGTTGCTCTGTTTCGATCCTACGCCCTTTCCATTATTTCTTGGGTTGTATCATTTGGCACTTTTCTAGACCGCTTACCTTACTTTTATTGGTAGTCTTTTCTTTCCTCTCTAATTGTGGTGATGGAGGGGATGAAGCATTTTTCTCTGATCATTCTGATATTTTCCTTTGGTAACTGTAGTTGTTATCGAGGAGATAGTGGATGAGGAAAAGACTGCAACTGAAAATGGTGGAACCAAAAAAGGAAAAAAGAAGAAGCAGTTGGCTGATACTGACAATGACAAAAAAGCTGAACAACAAATTGTACTCAAGGAAAATAATGGTGCCTCAGTTTTAGAGAGTGAAGATGAAGATGGCTTTCCAGTTTCTTCATCACGCAAAAGTGAAAATTTAGAAGCTAACACAACCACCAAAGTTGTGGAAGAGAAGAAAAAGAATAAGAAGGATGAAGCAAAAGATAATGTTGAATCTGAAAAAAATTTAAAAAGGAAGGTTGATGCCATCAAATCTGGTCAAGAACAAAAAAGGTACACCTTTGCAATATTATTTTCTATCTTTGATCTCTTGATTGATGTTCATACTGTGTAAGCTGCTTGTGTATGTAATTGCCATTTGCTGCTTTTTGTCAATTATTAAATTCTATGTTAACATGAAACTATGAATGTAATTTGAGGGACTTTCCAGCGATGCTATTGAAAATGGAGAGGCATCTGAGAACATGAAAAAAAAACAGAAGAAGAAAAAGAAAGGAAAGACAGAGAAGAGTGAAGAGGTTTCAAAAATAGAGCAAGATGCAAATGCAGAACCTAAGCAGATAAGCAAAACTGATAAAGTAGTCAAGCAATCTAAGGAGAAGCCTGCCAGAGTTAAAACCTTTCCTAATGGACTGGTCATAGAAGATGTAGCAATGGGAAAACCTGATGGTAAAAGAGCTTCTCGTGGTAGCAAGGTAAGCTTGTGTTTTTGGCTCAATGATCCTTTCTTAGCCCAAAGGGGAATAAAAATGTTAATATATTTTTTGTTGTGTTTGATTCAATATTCTTCTGTAAAATGTTTTGATTATTTTCAGTGGTTCATTTGTTGGTGTTCATGGCTGTAGTGAGTTTGTACATTTAATGCAGGTTTTTTTTTTTTTTTTTTTTTTGTAAATGTGTGGAGGGGAGAAGGTGGATGGAATATAGGGATTAAAACATATGGCTGCTGCCACAATAATAAGCAGCATATGCTGTAGTGGTTTGGTGCTAGAGTTCTTTTTTCTTGTAGTGACAGATTTAAGAATAAAAGGCCAAGGACTAGTGTTTATACTGCCAGAAATAACCTGAACACCATGGTTTGTACAAGCACCTTGGGACTGCCAATCATTCTATTCAAAGAGTTCGAAGAAAAGAATTGTTTATTTTCATTGTGGCCCCATCACAAGATCTAATCAAACAGATTTGAAGGTCTTGAGTGCATTGACTGCTTATTAGTTAGTACCCAATATGCTGACTTATTCTAGAAGGAATACTGGGGGTAACAGGGGAAATGCATAGAGCTGGTTACTGTCGGTAAGGAAAGTCAGATTTGTGATTTGCAAGGGAAGTCAGCTACTCGATTGAGGATGGGTATAATGAGAGAGAGAGGAGGGGGGGTACTCTTATTGGTGTTTCTTGCTGGGTACTTGATTGACCCTGTTAACACACCATTACTTTATCCTTCAATTGTTGGTATTTTCCCTGAGGTTGAAGGGTGGTTTGGTACTGTTTTAATTTTAATTGAATTGGAGAAAATAGGTGGATTGTATATCCACCATCTGAGATTAATGATCCAGGACTTGAATATTTAAGCTTTTAGTATGAGAACTTGGTTGAATGATCCTGGTTGATAAAGGATTGTAGACCACCTCCCTGTAGCTTCTGACATCTCTTAAAATTCCAGGTTAGTGTTTACTATATTGGGAAGTTGCAGAAGAATGGCAAACGCTTTGACTCTAACACTAGCGGAAAACCCTTCAAATTTCGTCTAGGTAAACACTGGCATTTTAAGTTTACAAATTTGTTGTGCTGTGGGATTGTCAACTTATTCTATTGCTTCATGTAACAGGTATTGGTCAAGTTATCAAGGGTTGGGATGTTGGTGTTGAAGGTAGAAATAAAATTCAAAAATATATGAATCCTTTGCTTGTTTTATCGAGTTTTAATTACTGATTTGTGATATTTGATGTTAGGCATGCGTGTTGGTGACAAAAGAAGGCTTACAATTCCACCTTCAATGGGGTAAGGATCTTATTCACAAAGCTTGCATATAAATGATAGAGTTAAGCTGATGTACAATGGAATATAAGTTAAATCTTTAAATTTTGTGAATATATTGAGGATCTTACCTTCATATAGCTCTATCAAGTCAAGGTGATTACACAAAATGCAACCTACAAGTCTCATGGAATACCTTTCTCTTCTTGTCGATGTACAATTTACAATGTCTTTGTTACCTTCTTTTATAAGGAAAAAATCTGTCTCACAGTTCTCTGCTATTAGTGAGATAAAATCTGATAACAAAATATTTGATGGTGCAGTTATGGTGCCTCTGGTGCTCCTCCTCAGATTCCCCCCAATGCATGGCTAGTCTTTGATGTTGAATTGGTTGATGTCGCTTGATAATCTTGCTTTCAATGGAATTTCCATTTCTGTAGACATTTCGATAAATCTCAATTTTGGCGAAAGCAAGCAGTATGAGCATGGACAAGCAAATTTTGTTCCTTTTACCTTATAGTGAATTTTGTGAGAGTAAAGTGTAAAGTTTTGCTGAACGATACTGTTTTACATTATTACAAGGCCTAATGATATTTGATTGAATAATATTGCACAATTTAGCTTTGTCTACTCTGCATAATTTTGATTCAGACTGATTTAATATATTTTTTTTTCTAATTTATTGGCCAATTTGTTTTAAGCTAATGGCATCCTCTACTAGCAAGGGCAACAAGCCCATTGCAGGTAGTTTTTTTTTTTTTTTTTTTTTTTTTTTTTTTTTTTTTTTTTTTTGAGGGACCATTGCAGGTAGTTTGGTGGTATGAGGAACCTTACATTATAAATGATATAAGATCTAATCTTGTGGTATTTATACTTATATTTGACATTTTCGATTGTGAAAGAAACCTCTGAATTCATATGTTTTTGGAAGTCTCTTTATATACACAAGGTTGGCCAATGGCCATGTGTTGATTTGAGCCATTTTTCAACTAGCTATTCCATGAAATACGAATTAGGGTATGTTCTCTTACGTTGAAATTCAGCTCAGTTCAGTTCATTGCAGCTCCTAATTTCCTTCTCTTATAAAATATTCAGTTCAGCTAAGCTCATTTCAGTTCAGTCAATGAGAACAGGCCCTTACTGATATAGATATCTTGAGTAAAGCAAAATTACGAGCATGTCTATTTATTACAAGCATTTATTTTTAAAAGAGAATATTTTGTATTTTTTATCAAAAAGTAAAATAATTTATACGAGTATTAATGGTTATGCTGTATTATTAGTAAAACTTTCTAAAATAAGTACTCCCTATGTTTCTTTATTAGATTTTTATTTCTAGCATTTATTCCTCACATAAGAGCAACAATCAATAATTGCTCATTTTGGGTGGACATGAAGAGAGAGAGAAAGTAATAAAAAATTTGATGACCATTCGACTTTTTTACAAACTTTGTGTAAATTTATCTTGTCAATATACTTTTACTTTTTTTTTTACTACGTATTTGCAAAATAGACGTAAAAGAGTAAAAGGATCATTCTTACTGGGACGAAGGGAGTAGTATTTTTGGGTTGCGATTTACAAAAAAAATTTCTCAAATAGGTGCAATTTGTAAAATTCAAACTTTAAAGGACCGTAATCTGCAAAATATAAGAATTTGCTATTCCATGTATCGTTTATAATTTATATGCGATCCTTTAGTTCCTTACCCGCGTTCTTCTAGGTCCCACGTCTCTCATTCAAAGCCAAGGTTTTGACACTTTGTTTGTGACCTTCATCTCTTCTCTCTAATTCCCTGATTACAATTCACAACATTTTGAATTCTCAATTATTCTGAATTGATCTTCAAAAAATGGGGAATACAGTTTGTTTATTTGGTGGGTGTATTGATCAAGCAAGCGTTGGAGTGATTGAAAAATGGGGTCGATTTGAAAAACTTGCAGAACCAGGCCTTCACTTCTTCAACCCCTTCGCCGGTCAAATGCTTGCTGGTGTTCTCTCTACTCGTATCAATTCTCTGGACGTCAAAATTGAGACCAAAACTAAGGTTTTTTCTTGTAATTTGATAATTATCTTTCTTGAAATTGAATGATTCATACAATTCTGGGTGTTTTTGAATGTGGGTATTTGATTTTAGGTCTTAATTTTGTGTGAATTTCATGTATTGTATCTGGGACTCTGGATTTGATCAACTTGAAAAACCCTTATTTCCAAAATTGAGATTTTGATGGTGTATTCTTACAATTTTATGTGATTGATTTTTTATTGGGGTTTTTATATCATATATCTTTATTGTGATTAGGTTTTCTTGCCCTGCTAGGATCGGTTACTATTAGGGTTTAGGAGGTTTTATTTTTTATTTTTATGCATATACATTTTATGTGGTTAATGTTGATCATTTACTTATGATGAATCACTTGTGATTGACTTTCTGTTGAATTGGGGGAGGTTTTGATCTAAATGTTGAGGCTGTTAGCTTAGATGGATGGTGCAATTATCCGAATTCGGATTAATAACTTTGATTTTTCTTGTTGAATACTTGCTGCACGAAATTTTGATGATTCTAGGAGCAGCGGTCCTAGGTTTCCTTATATGAGGTCAATCTAGTGAGGAACTTTTCTACAGATTGTTCGTGTGACTTTTTAGTGGTTTTGGCTCTGTATTTAATTTAGTTTTGCTGAACGATTTGTCAAGAAAGCATGGCGCAGGCTCTGAGGTACAGTGGAATTTTGCTAGTTGCATTTTTTGTGGGTGTGTATAGCGTGGGGTGGATATAACATTGCTTGTGAGTTGTTATAAGACATGATATATGGTTTTGAGTAAATTAATAATGTAAAAAGAATCATTCTTGAGGCAGTCTAAACTAGATTTAACAATGGCATCATTCTCTTTAATAATTGATACATTGGCAAAGTATTGTCAATAACTACATCAACTTGTGCTTTTTTCATGGCTTATTAGTTCTTCTCTGTGGCATTTTATTTTCTTCAAGATGCTTATAGGTCATATAATTGCAAAATTACTAGTGCAATGGTCTCTATGGTTTCCCCTTATGCATTGCATATTACAAAAGCTTCATTATCTAATACTGGATCCTTATCTTGCATATCTAAATAATGCTATCTTGCAGGATAATGTCTTTGTGCAAATGTTATGCTCAATTCAATACCGTGTGGTTAAACAAAATGCTGATGATGCATTTTACGAACTGCAAAATCCTAGAGAGCAGATTCAAGCCTATGTTTTTGATGGTAATATTACCAGTTTTTTTCTTTCTGCTTGCATTGTGTACAAAAGCGAATTCATTTCTCATTTTGTTATGTATGATAATCTCTTCCTCTCCTCTTGTGTAGTTGTGGCTCACTGTTATTTCTTTTCCTCTCCCAGTTACTAACATAGTAATATTTTAATATTTGTGATATTGTAGTTGTTCGTGCTGTTGTCCCAAAGATGAATTTAGATGAGCTGTTTGAACAAAAAGGCGAGGTTGCTAAACATGTACTAGAGGAACTTGCAAAGGTAATTGTTTCTAATAAACAAACTATCTCTGTTTCTTCATTTCTTGTCTATTCTTTGGCAAACTCAGATCTGATTTGCTTTCCTTATTCTTAGAAGAAGTAGCTTTCTTCTCCTATGCATACCAAACTATGTTTGTGTAATGAACTGATGTTTACTGCTTACTTACTCATGCAAATAACAGTAAAACTATAGAGAAAAATCGATTCTTTGAGTCATGTAGATAATCTGATTTTTGTAAGTTGCAAGAATACGAATGATGGAAGCTTTACTAACAAATGATAATGGTAAAAGGGTTACAAACGATACGTTAATAGCTTAAGGCTATCAATCTTCGAAAGTGAGTTTAGCTCACAATTTTCCAAAATGGCTTTAGGCCATAACTCTCCAAAAGGTTCATACCAAATTTCTGCCTCCCTATTCTTTCTCTTCCTTCTCTATTTATACTAAGAGACTACTCCGTATTAACCTAGCAAACTAATATTACTAAACTACCCATACTACCCCCCTTAGGCTAGTCTATTACAGTTTTGTCTTAGCTCCTTTGTCATAGATGTTTCTTTCCATTGCTCCTAGGGTGTTGGCCTCCTAACATAATAAGATCTCATAGTTGTGTATATAAGCATCTCCTAGCAATAATGAATGATGTACAATTGTGTAATAGACTAACTTACTGCAATTATAATTTAAGACAATTTGCAAGAACCAAGGCTTAAACTTGAGTATTTGATTCACTGATGATTGAATTACAAGGGATAGGCATAACTTGAGGTTATGAATCTCACAGTAGCTTGAGGCCACAAGTCTCTCATGTGTTTTCACTAATTTCTGGATGGTCTCTACTGCCCCCTAACTACAATACATATACTCAAGACTTAACTAGAACATGTGACATTAATTAACTAAAATAGAAACCCACAAAGGTTATGATTAAAGGAGGCTGCCTTCTTTCCTCAACTTCCCCTTAATTGTCCTTGTCCTGTTGTTCATTGTTCCTTCTCACAATTGACCCTTGCTGCTGCCCCTGTTTTGCGCGCCTGGAGTACACCAAAAGTGGTGGTTGAATTGGTCCGATAGCTTTGTTGACCTTATTGACCCGTTCCACAACAAATTGTTAACCCATGATGTGATCACTGAAGTATGGAGTGTTCATTGCGGCTGTGAAGAAAATTAAATGAGCTTACTTGGTTCATACTTCTTAGCTCATTCCTACTTGATCAGTAGTTTTTTAATCATTAAGTCAGTTGGGAACTTGTGGGGAAGTTATCCGTGTTTCATGTTTGATCTCTTCAAATTATGATAAACTGTGAAACCTTGAACAGGTAATGGGAGAATATGGATACAGCATAGAGCACATTCTGATGGTTGATATTATACCTGATCCAGCAGTTCGCAAAGCAATGAATGAGATTAATGCAGGTTATGATCTTATTCCATTTGATTTTATAAATGTACTATTTGTTCCTTTGCAAATAGAAAATTTAGCATATTGGAGTGCAATATTACGACATTCAAAGTGACCTTTATCTTTTTAAATCAATTCCTATGGTCTTTGTTTTTCAAGTTCTAATGTTGGAAACCTAACCAGAAACCACCCAAGGTGTAGCTGTTCTACTGAAATTAATTAATACCTGCTCTAATTTCCTCAGAAAACTACCAATACCAATCCTAGAGGAAAATGTATTAGGAAAAGTACTACAAACCTTATGTGATGTCTTCATATAGATTATTACTTTAGTTGGAGTTACAAAGAATAGTACCCCCTAACCGTGACTATTAATTGACAAATTAATGTTTATGGGTGGCTGTTGTGATGCGACTAAAGTGAGGGGTGGTTTTAGATATTAAGTTTTTAGTTAGGGTTTTAAGCTTTTTTTTCCCCCCAGAGTGCGGGGCCTTGGGTTCTGAATAACACACTTTAAAAGGCGATATTTTTGACAGTTTTCTTTTAATATTTGATTTTTATAACCTTAATTGTATTTATGTACAGCCCAAAGGCTTCAGCTAGCTAGCGTGTATAAAGGAGAAGCAGAAAAAATTCTGCAAGTGAAGAAGGCTGAGGCTGAAGCAGAATCCAAGTATTTGGGCGGGGTTGGAGTGGCAAGGCAAAGGCAGGCAATCACAGACGGTTTGAGAGAGAATATATTGAACTTCTCAAACAAGGTTGAAGGAACATCCTCTAAAGAAATCATGGATCTTATCATGGTCACTCAATACTTTGATACAATCAGGGATCTTGGTAGTCAATCAAATAATACCACTGTTTTCATTCCCCATGGCCCTGGTCATGTCAGAGACATCAGTGACCAGTTACGAAACGGGCTCATGGAGGCAAAAAGTGCAAATCTAGATGGTAATTAGTGTCTTCTATTTCAGATACAATGCTGCTGTTATTACTGAACCTCTTTGTGCTGTATTACAAATTTACAAGTCTATAAACTGTGTTTATACAATAAACTTTAGACTTGGTAAAGAAATGACAATGTGGAGAAAAACGATGATAGGCAATAGCTGTAAACTATATGAGTTTTTATTGTGAATGAAATACAATTTACATTGGCTATTTTCGAAGTCCATGACTTTGGGTATGTTTCTATGAAATTTTCTGGAATATACTCAATTATTCCATATTGTAGTTTTATGTGTTTATAATCTTGCCATGAATCATATTTCTTCAATTTCAGCTCAAGATTAATAGTTGTCTTTGTTTCGATCAGATGCATTAGGCCTAATATAAATCATTATGGAGTACTATGTTTAGGTAACAACAATTTTAAAATACACATAAGATTTACAAGAATGGAGGGAGTATTTGATGCCTACATAAGGGTATCATTTGTTGGAGATTTGGAAAAACTTAGATTGCCTCTATTCTTCTTTAACACCCAAATTGAGGGGAAGTAAGGGAAATTCCCAACCTTAGTGGTCGTATTGGGGTTTGAAGCTCTAAGGTTAGAAGGCTCTATCTTGACCACCAGGTTAAGTTTTGTTTGGTAATTAATTTTTCTATTATATTTATATGTATTATCAAATCATGTGATAAGAAATCAACAATTTTTATTTTTTCTCTATATGGAAAATAGACCAATTCTTCCAATTAAAATTATAGTCGCATCAAGTATACGCGAAGAGCTAAACATAGTCCTAAAAGCATCTTAAATAGTGAGTGAGCTACAAGATCAACATCATATTTTCAAGCTACAACGATTTTAGGCTACTTGTTCTACTATGACTTCTATCAACAATTAAATATAATTTGAAACATTTTTTTTCTTAATGATCAAACCATAGTTATAAACTTTATAAATATTGCAAGCAGGTCCTTAAAAAGTATAAACTAGAAATATGGTTGTAAACCTTAAAGTCTTAAACCAAACATTTTGTCCAAGCAATCTTCTTATAATTGGTACTTTATCTATTAATAATTAACTAATGAAGCCATATCACTTCTCAATCAATCAATTTGCAAATTCTTACACAACCCCTCCAAAAATAGTTATACTTTCGTATTAGTTTTAACTTTTGTGGAACCAAAGCTTAAAGCCACTAAAAATAAAATAATCAAAGTCACTTTTTTTTTAATTTTATTTTCACATATTGTACGGATGAGGCATACATACCCCCATACAATGAATAATGGGACAATAACAAAGTAATAAGAACCTTGAGAAATTATATAATTGGGCCTCTCCAATTGCAAGCATCAAACACTGCTCTTAATTCCTTTGTTTATGTTTTTCACAACATTGAACATAATTCCAATCAACTCAATGTATCCTTTGTTTCCCATTTGTCTAGGAATCATTTACATAATTTTCACTAGTAATCTTTATTCTAGTACCTTAATATTGTTCCATTCTCAACTTTATAATATACTAGATATGTTGTTTTGAAGATTTTTATTTCATTAAATTCTGAAATTTCTAATCAAGTTTTGTTAATCTTATAATTATTTCATTGATTCACTGGGCCGGGCACGGGACAATCTTCGGGTAGGGCCGTAAGATGGCCAAGGCACGGTCTAATCGGGTCCTTACGACAAGCCGGGCCTAAAGTGGGCTTTATGCCATGTGACCCATGCTGATATGTTTCCCCTAACTGTAGGCCCATAACTTACCAAGGTCCATAGACCCACAAGTTATTGATGTGATGATAGCACTGTAAACATTAAGATTTTGAGGACATTCCCTGATTAAAAATAAGCAGTTTTTGTAGTTAAAATATTTTCGTTATAGAGAGATTATTACAACAGACAATGATATTTACAAGATTTGATCATTTCACATTTAAGATTTCAATCTCAATACTGTCTTAACCAGTTAACCAACTAAGCTAATTAACATATAGAGATACGACAAATATAATGATTATACATAGTCACGTCCGGTATTTGCTTGCTTCATTGGATTAAAAGGATAGGTTAAAATCTTATTTAATACAGAGTAAATCAATAATACATGCAAAGATTCCTTCCTTTGATTTCCAAACAGCTGGTACAATTATAGTACCTTGTATTTTACTATTCTCTAATTTAACGTATTTCTCTTATAGCATAATTTGTGTTGACAATGGACCTTAAAATAAAATTGTATATTAATTTATATGAATTGATGCACATGAACGTATTGTCCTTTTGCTCGGTCTTCAACTAATGAATTTAATGATTTGTCTTTCAGCCAATAATTAATTAAATAAATAATTAAATGATTTGTCGATCCATTTGGCATTGAACCTTATAAATGCTCCCCAAAAATTAGACATTACAACCATGATTTCTTTTATTTTCTTATTTACTGAAGATCCTCTATGATTTAAAGTGTATTTTTATATTAGAAGAAAGATCCAGGAAGCTAATCCTCAGAAGAATTATTATTGCCCAGATTATACTTCAAAATTATTTTCAATAGTTTTGTTTAATTTCACTCATTATTGATAAAGTTCTTTTTGAAAATTTATATTGTACTCTCGGAATAGACCAAAACCTACTTATATTATATATACGCTGTCAAAGTTCCTGATACATGCATTAGTGTGCATAACCTTTTCTCGTAAGTGCACCACTTGCAATAGGTCATGGACCCATCGATCAACTAATGTGGTGCATTGCACTTGCTTGTGCACATGGGTCGACGTCCCAAGAATATGTATAGTCAGTTCGATACATAACCCAAACTAATAGCATAGGTCAAATTCATTTTGTTTAAGTGAGTTTATTTTTCAAATGCGTTGTACCTAATGCCCTATCTATTACTAGTCTACGTCAATTAGGATTTGTTCAACTAAATTTTTTTTGTCCTTAAATATTTATCGAATTTTTCAGAATAATGAAGTGATAATTATTAAGGTCTTGTCCTCATCACATAATTTTTTTAGTGAATCATAACTTCTTTTTTTTAACGATTAGTGATACTTATAAATTATCACTATTTTCCTAAAGAAATTAGTTAAAGATTCATCTAATAAATATATACGGAGTACTTAAATAGCAATATATTATAAAAGTTAAATCGATTGTACTAGTACTTAATTCCCAACCAATTTAATTTTCCAAAGCTTAATTAATAATTAAACCTTCTTAATTGGAACTAAATATCTTACTCTCACCAAAGTAGTACACTAGTTCATATATACACAACTTGGGCTTAAGTATTGGTGCACCACATGCAATGGATCCTCACGGACCCATTCAAAAAGTGCTATGAGTTCCACTATTAGCAAATAAACATGATCAATGTCCCAAAGGCATGTTATAGGCTATAATAATTTATCAAAACTAACACATGCATATGTTAATTAGGCATTGATTTATTGAATTAAATGTATTTGGATTAAGTTATATGTGCAATTAATCCATAATTGATTGAATTAATTGTACAAAAATCTATACCTAAAACTTCCAACTTAGTACAATTTGTGTACTCTCTCAACATCAATGTCTATAAATGAAAGTCTTATTTCTAATTTGGGTGGGTTGAGTGACTTGAGTCTACTCTTGAGTGCATCCTTTAACCTTTTTTTGTTTTAACATAATTTTACTGATTATACTGACAATACTATATACTATTTTCACTTCTTCCTTTATAAATATATTATCATCTTTTCCTTTAAAACTATGGGTAATAAATTAGACTACGTAATTAATTCAATTTTAATTGATATTTCGATCTCCACTTTAAGATTTTCGTGTTCATGAGAATGAGATCTATAGTTAGGGGTATAGAAGTGGTTATTCGATGTATCGTTTGTGGTTTAGAACTCAATCTTGATCAATCTACAATACTTTTAATGCTAATCTTAATAACTTTCTATAAGTGATATAAGAAAAACTCATCACAAAAGCAAACATTAAACCAGTTTTTTTCATTTAACTTAAACTATTGATGAATAATGGTAACATATAATACAAAATAATGGTAGTAAAAGGACATGACATACTTTTTTGTTACAAATTATTATTGAAGTCCCAAATTTTAATAGTTTGGTAGGATATGCACAAAAGTACAAGAGATTTTATCAATCTGAGTTAGGCTAACAAAATCCACATATTCCCATTTCATATAACTCTTTATTATTATTATTTTTTAAAAATCAGTAATTTTAAGATATTATTAATATAATATCATCTACCCAGACAAGCCAGCTGTTATGACTCTAACTTGTCCCATAAACTATACTTTAAGCCCTTTGTATATGTATGTATATATATAGTTGTAGCATGGACATACTATCAACTAACTCTTCAATTCATTCTTCATACAAGTATCAATTTAAAACCCAATTATTATTTTCTGAAGAAAATTAAATTCAAGAAAAAAAAAATGGCTTGTTGGTCACCTGAAAATGCTACCAAGGCATACATTAGAACTCTTAAAATGGTAAGCATTTGATAATTTTTTTTACTATATTTTTTCTTAAGAAAATATAATTTGTTTCATGTAATGTAAAATCGAGTTTTTTTTTTAACAGTATCTCATGTGTTTGATTTATTTGTTTACAGGAAACAAAAGAAAAGGAACCAAATGCGGCCGAATTCATATCAGCCCTAGCAGCAGGGAACAATGCACAAGTAATGGTTGCAGCATGTGCCCAAAAAATGGTTACACCAAATTTGTTAGCCTTAGTTTCTGCAGCACATCAAACAGGAGGTCATGTAACCTGCATTGTCCCTGGACGCGAAGAATTACTTTCATCTAAACGCGCTCTTAAGTCTGATGCAAAATATGTTAATTTTGTTGTTGGTGATGCTAAAGATTTGTTGCTTAATGAGTACAAAAACGCGGATTTTTTCCTTGTTGATTGTAATCTTAAGGACTATGAGGGTGTCATGAGAGGGATGCACGTGATGAGAAGAGAGAAAAGTGGTGTGATTTTGGGTTATAACGCGTTTTGCAAGGGATCTTCGTGGCAATGGAGTGGTCTAAGGACACATTTGTTGCCTATTGGTGATGGTTTGTTGGTTACAAGATTTGATGGAAACAATGGAAGGGATGTTATGTGTGAGAAAAGTGTAAAGAAGAGTAATTGGATTGTTAAGGTTGATAAATGTACTGGTGAAGAACATGTATTTAGAGTAAGATCACCTCAAAGAAAACTAGAAATTGCTGCTGCTGGTTTATAGGCTTAAAATTAATGTCATTATTAGGTTAAAAGTTTTGATTGATTTTGAAAGTGGTTGAATTCCATTTTTACAATCTCATGTGTAGACTTTGCAAGTGTAAATATGTAATGTAAGTAATTTTAAGCCAAGATTTGAACCAATTTTTCGAGCAATTGAGTTGATTAATTTACTAATCTTACAACTATCAGATATATATTACAATTAGTTTCGGATTAATTTAGTTCAAGCTAAGTCATATTCTACTGATGAGTCAAACAGTTTAATTCAATTTGAAGTCCATTTAATTCATAATAATATACAAACTGATTCTACTATAATGTAAATTTATCAATATTCTCATATCATTCTTGGACAGATTAATAAGTTTGGATTGGAGTAATATCAATCCAAATCTATTCTGATATGAAGTATTAATTTTGAGCTAGATTAATTTGTTCGAACAAGATTAATATAAATACGAATCAAAATCAAATCATATAATTTTGGTTAAAACTCGTGTAATTAGGTGTAAGTCAACTTTGTCACATCAATCAAAAGTGTTAATAATGAAGAAAAAGAAAGTGTTTTTGATGAAAATATCATAATTTGTACATATGAATAATTGAGCTTAGTAGCTTGTACATGTTACTTTCCTTGACATTATTATTTGGAGTACTTTCCTAAGCCTTGAAAGCATTCTTAGCTAATTTGTACTTGTTCATTCAATAACTTTGAGGATATACAGTATAATATATCTAGTAGATCTATTAAGCACTAAACAAAAAGACTAATTAATCAAATTGTAATGTCTTTTGCCTTTTTGTTCCAATTTACAGCTAACTTACCTCTTCACTTTGTTTTTAATTGGTTTAAGATCAAGCAAAGGTTAAGAAGTAAACTTTACTAATTAACAAAAAAACTAAATTAAAGGTCGGTACATACATCAAGAAGCCACTAGCTCAAAGCTTGGCAAGTAGGCTTGTTAATTAATTAACCTTTGATTATGTTAGAGTTGCATTTCGATTCCTATTGATCTTCATTCAGTCGCAAAATAAAAATAAAAATAAATAAATAATTTGAAGGTTCTCCATTTGTTTTCTCAAATTTTATACCCTATCACTTCGTAATAAATAAACCTAATTAAAGATTGAAAAATGAAGTACATTTTGTGTTGAACTATTTCATAGAAATTTGTTTTCCTGTTAATCAATAGACGGTCATTACATAGCGTTACACAATCCCAGTTCATCTTCATGATGAACAAAAAACGTTTATCTAGTGGCAATTCCGTAAATAAATCAATATAAAATCCCAGTCATCATGGCGTTTCTGTAAATAAATCAACATTACTAGGGTCCACATTTGACAAATTTTTTTGATTTATTTACAAAAATGTCACTAGATAAACGTTTTTATGTTTATCATGAAGATGAACTTGTATTTTCTCTTTATTTAGCCTTCAATTTCACGATCTTATGCGCACGCTAATCTATAATTCGTTACGAAATCTATATTACAGGTTCGTTTAACGAACCCATTTTCCTAGACACCTTGTTACCAGAGAAATATTTGGCTGGATATACAATTTGAAAATTCACAACTCCAAAGATAAACCAAACAGATAGTAATAACTAATAAGTTAACATTCACCCTACTCTCCAATGCCAGCTTGTAATAGACAGTATACATGTTGCATATACTGATATAAAATCTCTGACATATTTCAGAGTTTCAAGATCTGACTTTAATTTTCAGACTTACATCTTATATTAAAAACTATGATAATTTACATTCTAATTGCTCTGTATTAGCACTTCATCAAAGAGCCAAAAGGCACAAACCACATTATATAGCTTAGTTTCATGTGATTACTGACTAATTAACAACAAAAGCGAGTTCCTGCAGTACTTAATCAAAGAGCCAAAAGGCACAAAATACATTCTGTTTTCATGTGACTACTGACTTATTAACAAAAATAACAACATAAACAAGTTGCATTGGTGATTATAATGATGTAATCGCGCTAACATAAATGCTTCGATATCATATGATCGTGTGCTGGATGTAGCTAACTGCAAGCAAGTAATAAGACCAAATCGAATTATGGAAGAGAATCTAAAAATACAGTAAGATGCACGAGTGCAAGGGGTAGGACCACATTATTATTTTGTTCAATGAATAGGTAAGCTGCATTAATTTTAATTTTCTGCTGTATGTATGTACCAAATGGTGGCCTGGCCTTAAGGAAATCTTATCTGTAAATTATATGCAACACTTTTGAAATTTTCCGATATTGACAATATAATATCCGATGCATCTCATCGAGTGGCACGAATTCATTAAAGGCAGGGGTGAAGAATCTCAAGAGATGTAGGAAGCAACACAACAAGTGAAGGAAGCAACTACAAAGAAAATAATAATAATCATGTTTCAGTAAGGTCTAAGTCATACAAAATATTGAATCTCTTTTATTTTAGAGCGCGAGACCAGCAATTATTAATGTGTTATCGAGGGAAGGGGGCAATGCAAGCAGGGACAGATCTATGTGCAGTGTTGAGGAGGCAGCGCGAAGACCATAATTCTGCCAAGGGAACCCTTATATTTAGGTAAGAAAAAAATAATGGTATGGGAAAGTGGTTGGAAGATAAGGGAAAGAAAATGTGATTATTTTGACATTATCTTGGGAGTAAGGTTACAATAGCAGGAATGGATGTGGAGCATCAGCGCGATAATTCTGTCAGAAATCATAAATATTCAGATGGGTTATTAGGGAGGGAAGGGGGGAGGTAACTAGAAGATGCATTGTAAGATAATAAAGGAACAAACAAAGTATGGGATAATGCATGGGAGTGGCAAAAATTCACATCTGATATTAACTTGTTGCCTTGGTTGTTTTATAACAGTTAACATGGCAGGGATTGCAGGAGTTATATCTGTGTATATCCATGTCGATTGAACAAATGAAATCTATGGGTGAACCCAATCGTACGTCGATTTATTGTACAAACAACATGCAATGATCTAGATCAGAAACACAGGATGGATTAATGAGTAGTAGTCATAATAATAAGTTCATCATTTCTCTGACATTACTTACTGGTTGATGAATTTGAAGGTTCCAGAGCAGGCTAAATGCTGTGTTTTTATCTGATGTCCTGATAGAATTACCAGTTTTCTGAAAAAAATGTGTAATGTAGTTTCTGAATACTGAAAGCATTTTGTTGTGTGAAACTTCCTTTGGATAACGTTACGAATTTACATTACATATCCAGCCCATATTGTGGTAAAATGTTCATTATTTTGGTCTTCATGAATTGCCCAAATTGCATTACATTTTACTTGTTATTATGAGTCCAATTTTGGACTCAAAAATTTCACATTTATTTCAATTTACCAGATCATTCAATAGTTATATTAGTAATGTACCAAATAATGAGGGGATCTATTGGTTGATCCCGAGTATTTGGTAAATTTTGTTTATCTCAACCACCACGCAAATTTTAAGTTATTAGAGTTACCATCACAACTATTCAAGGTGCCAGACCAGTAGAGTACCTTGCAACAATCTACAATGCTATCGTATACGATCGTACACAATTTAAAATTACCGAGGCTCAATATCTATGAACTTTGCTTAATTAGTAAACTGTAATTAGTATTTTGAACTAAACAATTAGCTTATTAAGTGAAAATCACACAATGATGCCGTGTCGAATTCTCCTCTCTGAAGCAAACCGTACAGTTGAGTACATACATTTATGGAATTTAGTACATACAGTTTAGCTTAGGATAACAATTAGTACAATTAACTACAATACTAAAACAACAAACCCTCTAACATTATCAAGATTATTTCATAAAAAAAACTCGTTTTAATGAAAGATTTAATTAAACTTGGCCATTACAATGTCTGTCTCCCAGGTCAAATCTAAGCAACAAGAAGATTTATAATATATTCAAGTAGCTAAGTCTCTGATTATAGCAGTTTATATTTTCAAAAATGTCCAACAATAGAACAACATTACAGCTAATATTGGTTACTTAACATTGGAAAATGGCACAAACGTCAGAAATCGTCGTGCGTGTATAAGATAGGAATCAAATCCAATTGTTCATTGTTTAACCTTATAATATTAGGTTAATACAATCGTAATCAATGCACGTATTTCATTAATTTCTATTGGAGAATGTTAAGCTTGATCGTCGAAGGTGAACATTAATCCTAATCCGTAGGTTTATTTGGGTACAAATTTGTCACTAGTATTGTTAACGTACGTGTTAGTGTACTCATATGCTACTTTGTAAATGACCTCGTATAATAAAATCGTTACGAGTATGTCACTGTTACAAAAGATGATCAATAAACAAAAATGCCAGTTGGCATGTCAGTGTTTCTTGCAACAACTCGCCTTAATTTTCTTGCTCTGCCTCCTATATATACACTTAACAATTTTTGTAAGAAATCTAAGGGAAATGCATGTAAGATAGGAAGCAATAACACAAACTACAAAAATGGAAGGGAAATTCACTAACTGGTCAGCTGAAAACGCAACCAAAGCATTCCTCGAAACCTTAAAATTGGTAAGTAAATGTACATTTTAAGTTTTCAGTGTCACCATATCGTGTTATCTTTAACTTTTTATTTATTTCCGTCATTTTTTTCCTAGGGACTAAGTTTGTTTATCCTTTGATTATTATGTAATGCAGGGTATTAAGAAGCCTAGTGATGAGCCGGATGTATCGGAATTCATCTCAGCTATAGCAGCAGGAAATGATGCACAACTTATGGTTGTTACGTGTGGTGAGGACACGAGCCTAACTACGTTACTAGCCCTAGTGGCCGCGGCTCATCAAACTGGAGGCCGTGTTGCTTGCATAATTCGCGGTGTAGAGGAATTTCAATCAACCATGCAAGCCCTTGGGCAAGATACCACAAACCTAATCGAGTTTGTCATAGGTGATGCTGAGAGGCTAATCCTTGAAGAGTTTAAGGACGCGGATTTTGTACTAAATGATTGTAAGCTCATGAACCACGAAGCAATTCTTCGAGCAGTGCAAGTAAATAGTGGTAGGAAGTGTAAGGGGGCTATAGTTTTGGGGTGTAACGCATTTTGTTCGAGTTCATGGGAATGGGCCGGGGTTAGGACTCAATTGTTGCCTATAGGAGAAGGTTTGTTAGTGACTAGAATCGCGGGTGCTAATGAGATGAGAGAACGAGGGAAGGATGGTCGTCGTGGGAGCTTTGGAAGGAAGAGTAAATGGGTTGTTAAAGTTGATCATCATACAGGAGAAGAACATGTATTTAGAGTTTCATGCCCTAATGAGGATTAAGAAAGGGATGGATAATTACCTTGTTTAATGCTATGAAATAAGCAAAAGTATTGTTTTCATAGCATTATTATTGGTTCATGGCATGAGTATAATCTATGGTATGTAATTGTATTATTATTAGATTCTTTGAAAGTAAAGATAAGGAATTGTAGATAAATTTAATGGTGTAAGAGTTTGTAGTATGTAATGTAATACTCATATCATGCATGCATTATTGCAAAGAAAATGAACTCGATTTCCCCTTGATTAGCCTAATTCTTTCTCCCAAAGAAGACATTATTTAAGTTCTACTACCTCCATTACATTATTCCAAGACCATGTTATAATCATGTGATTATATATAATGGTGTACCTTACATAATAGTTTAGTCGAATTGATCTATCAAATTTCAATCAGTTAGGTCATGACTATTTTAGGAAATATAAAAGTTTAATCTGATCTTGCTAAAATGATACTCCCTCCGTACCAAAAAGAACGACCCATTTGGTCAAAACTTTGTCCCAAAAAGAATGACCCATTTGCATTAAAACACCACCAATTTGCAACAATATTTGTGCAAAATTAGCTTCCCCATATAAAAATTTCATTTTCCATGTTATTTTATTACTTTCTCTCTCTATTTTTTTACAAACCCATGTAAATTTATCTTTCCAATATACTTTTACTTATTTTTACTTTACTTCCTTAATACCCGCGTAATCAACCCAAATGAGTCGTTCTTTTTGGGACGGAGGGAGTATTATGTATATGACCTACACAAAGAAAAATTTGCTAAGAATAAAGGTCCATATAATTAGGAAGAAGGTATTGTATGGTTCCAAAATGGTACTCATTTCCTTGGTAAATTGTACTGTAACAATTAGTTCTTATGATAATTGATAACCACCCTTTGGTGAGGACGAAGATTATTGGTACGTGATCATGCAATAATTGCTCATCTCAATAAAATGGATTATGCAAGTGACCAATATTCCAATATTGGATTCATACCAACCCAAAATTATTGGATTTATAAATGTATACGAATCGTAAGGTTGTGCGAGTTGGCCTGTGTACATGAAGGTTCCATCCAATTTCAAGCCCAATCATCTCAAAGGCCCAGTAGTTCCCAGCTCATCAACTCTAGTTTCAAAACTAAAAATGAATATTAAGTTTAGAATTCCTTCAAATGCTTGATAATGATTTTTCTTGGCTTACTTAAATTTATAACTTATCTACAAAGTATTTTTCAAATAGTTAAACATCTAAATACTAGTATGGTACCTTTTCTTTTTTTTTTTTTTTTTTTTTTTTTTTTGGATATGAAAGGTCACTTTTTACCTATATCACCTTTTAAATTTAATACCTATATTAGTTTTGAAGAATATTCAAGAAAATACTAAGAAATCAATATAACAAGAGAATAGTATAACCAATAATATATTGATTTCTCTTATAAAAAACAATAAATTATATTGATATATATCACCACTAATTATATTTATTTCTCTTATCAAAAACAATAATTATACATTGCTCTCCACTTTGTATCCCTAAGGTCTAAGGATTAAACGTTTTGGACTCATTTAAGGGATTTTTCTTATCTCTCCTCCTTCAGTGAATAGCAAAATACCATTCGTTTTTCTATTTTTATTTTTTTTGTTCTCACCTGCAATTAGCCAAATGACATCAACAAATGAATTGAAAGTTATTCGATACACATAACGTAGAAAATCCAAAATAAAATCGATCCAATTCAAATAACCAGCTTGCAACTTCTATAAGAATTTGTCTCCATCAAAACCTCTCCTCTACACCATCACCCATGAAAAAAGGTATTGAAAATGTGTTAGCAAGAATGCCAAATAGAAGAAGTTAAGAAGAGGAAAGACAAAGAGTAAGACAACTAAAATATACAAGTACTTTTAATGTGATTGTCACATGATTTCCTAAAACTTGTTTGGTGTGCTAGTGTGCTACTACTTGTTTATAAGCTCTTTTCAAAAGAATTGCCCTATATGTTTGTCTTTCTTCTTTGTGTTTTCTCTATCTTTTTTGTTGTTATTTTTCTATTGCATAAAACAATGTGCCTACTTATTTGTGTGCAACAATCTTTAAATATAATGCTAATATATCTCCATTTTGGGAACTTAAAAACTTTCTTGGCCTTAACATACAAATATAAACGTCAAGGTACAGTGGTCCAAGAACTTGGCATTTTTTAATTTTTGAAATGAGATTGTTTTATTATTATTAGCAAAATAAAAGCAAAAAATAAAAGATTAGTGATAGTAATTTATATTGGACCATTCTACTATATATGACAAAAATAAGGAAATTATAGTTATGAAAAAGACTTTTGCCTAAGTAGGAAAAAACAGCAATTTGAATGTGTGATGATGATGCCATTAGAGACAAAAAAAAAAAAAAAAAAAAAAAAAAAAGATTAATGTCATCTTAATGTGAAGTTGATTTTAAAGATAAAGACACAAAAAATAATTGATTTCCTATAATGAGTTCAGGGAATTTTAAGACTTTTGCTTCAATGTGAAGTTATTAGTTCAATAAAATTCCATATTGATAGGACATTTCAATTAATTACTCAGCAAATTTGTTCACATAATTTTTTATGGTTTGAATTAGTGACAAGTCATACTATAATGGTATAACCATAAGATGGATATTTTGGATAAACAAGAAAGAAATATGATATACTACCTCCGATTTTTTTTAGTTGCAACTTTGGAATATTTTATCTCTCTCAATAATACCCCAAAATTGCAACTAAAAAAAATCGGAGGTAGTATATGACCCTTAAGGTTCGTTGCATGTAAAAAATAAAATGTATAGTACTGTACATTAGTTAAGACAAACATTAATCACCAAAAGATTTTTATCACGTATTCTTAAATTGCTACCATTTGGTCAAGTACTCATAGGATGTGTGGTAAAGTTTGCTAGCACTATGTTTAGTACTAAAAAAAATTAACAAACTTTGCTTGTGGTAAATGAAAATTATTTATTGTTCCATATTCGTTTTAATATTAACTTATAAAGACAGTAAATGATTCTTCCTACATGAAATTAATAAATTACCATGCAAAAGAATATGAATTTGAAAGAAGAATCAAAGTACTACTAAGAACAGAAGATCACATTTTTCTCATTGCATTTGCCAGAAAACACTTCAGTTAATGACACTTAGTACCTACAGTCTACAAATCACAATTGACTCCAGGAAACAAATACTTAATTTAGTCCTGAAGACAAGAAAATTCTAAACAGATAATGACACTTAATTAGCACCAATTAGTCCTGAAGTCATGGAGATCGATAACAATTAGTACAGCTACCTAAGTCTAGGATGATTGTATCCATCGAAGGCCTTTCGTTAGGCAATTCATGGGTACAACTCAAAGCTATTTTCGCAAGCTTAGCTGCCTCAAACTCTGAGAATTTTCCATGAAGGTTTGAATCCACGTATTCTTGAGATCGCAGTGATTCAGCACCAGCACGAATGGAATTGCTTATTTTCCTCCTCCCTGAGATGATTTGAAACACAAGCATGCCAAAAGCATAGACATCACTCTTCTCAGTGAACTTGCCAGTTGTGGTGTACTCAGGAGCCAAGTATCCCATTGCTGCACTCGCCTTAAGTGCTGAGAACACGGTGTCATTGGTTAGGAGCTTGTAGAGGCCACAGTCAGCTAGCACAGGGTTGAATCGTTTGTCTATCAGAACCTTCTCGGCTGAAATGTTCTGGTGAATTAGCGCTGGCTTGCTGGTTTTGGAGGTGTGCATATATTGTATTCCTGCAGATAGGAAAACAGCCAAAAATCATGTTAATTTAGGTGCAGGACAGTAAAGTATCTGACAATCATGAATTAAGTAAGATGCTCATCTGAAACCACCCTACAATTTAGAGTTATCAGTTGCTTAATCATTTGAAAAACCCCTAAAATATGAAGAGGCAGAGGAAACAGAACTAACCTTTGGCGATGCCATGAATGATCCAGACACGAGTAGACCATTCGAAGACATTTGCATCACCATCTTTCAGGTCAAGGTACTTAAGTAAAATCCCATTAGGGACAAAGTCATAGACCAAAAAGCATTCACCCCTTCCCCTTGAACAACAAAAGCCTCTCAATTTAACCAGATTTTCGTGCCTCAAAGAGGTCAAAACATTCAAACCCTTCAGAAACTCGGACTCCTCAGACTTGCAACTACTCTTACTGATCCTCTTGACAGCAACAACTGAACCATCTCTCAAGACTCCTCTAAACACAGCCGACATACCACTCTTACCCAACAAGTTAGATGGTGAGAAGTGCTGAGTAGCACATTCTACTTCCTCCAAATTAAACCGAAACCCTTGAATCACATCATTTGAAAACCCATTGAAACTCCTAACATCAGATAAAGGATCCCATCCATTAGGATACTCAAGACTAATCAAAGGAGACCCATTTTTCCTACAGAAATCCCTAGGCTGATCAATACTAAGACGAGTGTCAGATAACTCCAATGAACTCCCGAGTTTCTGCTTTGTACGGCGATATTTGGCAAAGATGAAAACACTAACAAGTGACAATGCAAGGATCACAACCACAACTCCTACAGCAACAGAAGCATGAGAACTTTTTCGTGTGGTTTTCGAGCATTCAGTTTGGCTACAATTAGGAAGCTTAACATTAGCTGTTTCGGGGATTTCTTTCCTAGGTAAACCATTCGATGTTGCAGCCCCTCCTCCATAAGGTTCAGGCCTAATTTGACCAAGGTGATCAGAATCAGGACAACTTCTCAAAGTAGGAAAACCAACTCCACATAATCCTGGATTGTTTGCATACTTAAACCCTTCATTTAATCTCATCAAAGCTGCAAAAATATCAAGTAGTACAAAATAAACATCAATCAATCTAGCATTTTGTTTCTATAAATGCAGTCTAAACCGATTAGAAGTAAGGTTGCGTACATCTAAACCTCCTCGACTATACTCACCAGGGGAAACATTGCCAGAAAGAGTGTTGTTTCGAATGTCAAGGGATTCGAGCAACGGAGCTTCTGCAATGGGTGTTGGGATTGAACCAAAGAGATGATTGAAGCTCAAATCAAGCCTGAGTAGGGTTTCTATGTGTCCTAAACTTGCAGGAATTGCACCTGTTAGGTGATTAGACTGCAATGCAAGAACACTTAGCTTCTTCAAAGATCCCAGTTGTGTTGGTATGCTTCCTGTTAATTGATTGTAGCCTAATTGCAGAACTGAAAAGAAAAAAAATTAAAATTAAAATTAAAAATTGAAAAAAATAAAAATTAAAAAATAAAGAAATTGAAATGATGTAAGCAAAAGAGAACATACATTCTGCATTTTGAAAGTACAACTAAACAAGAGAAACAAGTTTGAATTTTAGAAATTAATGCTACTTACCTAACACCACTTTGCTATCTTAAATAAACTGTTTGCACAGAAAAAAAATTCAAAAATATATATTAAATGTTCATAAAATTTGTTGTTTTTTGTTGTAACTCTCTCATGAACATGCAAGTATACAAGGAGACAGGAGTAGATTGTACAAAAAACCAGGGACATTACTAAATTTAGTTCATGAAGTTTATGTTAATATCCATATAGATCAATCTTGTACACATAAATCATAAACACTAAACCACTAAATTGGAAAAAAAAAAAAAAAAAAAAAAAAAAAAACAAAAAAAACCAAGTTCACATTTTTAACACTTTGAAAAAGTAAAAATAAAAAAGTATGAACAAGTAAAAAAGAATCTCTCCTGAAAACAAAAGAAATTGAATAAATTAAATCACTTTTTAGAACGACAAAATTAACAATTTTTTCATCAAGTTCAAAACTTTTACACCAAGAACAGATTATTTTTCTGTTTTAGTTCAAATATAAAGAAACTCAAGAACAAGAAGTTAAAAACTAACCTTGAAGATTATCGAGGTGAGAAATCTGAGGAGGAATAACCCCAGAAAGATTATTAACATCAAGATAAAGATCAACCAACTCAGACAAAGAACCAATCTCCTTAGGAATCTCACCACTTAGAGAATTATAATGCAAGTAAATTCCAGTCAAATGTTTAAGCCCAGAAATTGCAGGAGAAAGCTGACCATTTAACCCTTTTCCTTGCAATGAAATGTTAGCCACTTGACCATTATGGTTGCAACCCACACCATCAAAGGTCCCACCACATGGGTCACCATTCTTGGACCATGATGAAAGGTGTAAGCTTGATGGGTCAAGTGATGATTTTAGGGTCAAAAGTGATTCAAGTTCTGGGTTTGATGTTGAAAAAACAGGGGAACCGAAACAGAGGAGGTTGAAGATGAACAAGATCAATAATAACATGATTAATTTGATTAATTAATCTAGGGTTTTTTGGGAAGGTTTAAGGGTGACTAAAGGGGTTAATTTGGTTTTTGTAATGTTTTTTTGGTTGGGTTTTTTTTGTTACTCGATAATCACCAAGTTGGTTTGTGTTTATGTTGTTGGCATTGTAGTTTGTTTGTTGTTTATGGTTTTGTGTTTTTGGGATTTTTGAGGTTTTGGGTTTTGGATTAAAAAGCACAAATTTAATTAGTTTTGGTATCCAATCAAAAGATTTGTTTGGAATGAATATTTGTGCTTTAATTAAAAATAAAAAAAAGGTCAGTGCTCAGTGGAGTAGTGGAGTGTGAAATTCTCTCTCTAAAATTGACTCTTTCTCTCTCTAACCTAACTTACCCTATTGAGTGTTTGAAGTGGACAAGCAGAAATGAGTCCCAGCAGTCTCTAAAAATGATGGATGTTTGCCTGTTTGGGTTTTTCCTTTTTTTTTTTTTTTTTTTTTAAGACAAGAAAGGCAAGATAACTAGGAGGGACAGTTGGTGTGCAATTTACCACATATTAATAAAGAAAAAAAAAAATGCATGCATAGGGTTTGGCCTTGATAATTTACTTTAACAATGATTAAGACTTGTAAATTGTAATTGACTCATGTCTAGATGTAACAAGGATCCTCAAGTATTAGTCCAATTCATTAAAGTGGAAAAATAGTACTATTAGAAGATTAATTTCATCAAGTATACTTTAATTTAGCCTATTTAGGTGTATATCTAAGAGATTTTTTTTTATTTTTTATTTTTTAGGAAAATATCTTAGAGAATTTTTTTTTTTTTTTTGAAAAAAGTTCTAAAGGACACTAAATTTCATTAATATAAGCCATACGGCATCTACAATTGACAATGAACGATAATGAAAACGAATTTAACAAAATCAAACAAGAATTAATTGGGGAAGGGCTAAGAATCCAAATACATAAATACAACCTCCGTTAAATGTTATGTGCAACTTGGGAATATTTTATATCTCACAAATAATACCCCAAAGTTGCACATAACATTTAACGGAGGTAGTATAACAAATCGGCATATTCTCGATTCGTTGTCTCATACAACTTTTTGAGTGGATTCGCCGTCTCTTCGCAATTTTGTGAGAAAGTAAATTCTTGTGTTGATTCCGTAACCCGAATCCAAGCCACAATCAATAGTAGCCCCGCACAACCGGAGACCAAATTAAGCACAAAGAAGGAGTACGAAAAACCTTGTCTTTCGAAGGAGATCGAAAAAACCTTGTATTTCGAATGAGATAAACCCTTTCTTTCGAAGGAGATAAACCCTTTAAAATTGACAATGGATACTAGGTTTAGGAGAGAGAAGAGAGAAAATGAGGCTAGGGTTTTTTCTCTATGTGTTCCGTATATTTTTATATATCTAAGAGAATTTTATTATCTGTTTATCTCTTTTAAAAAAAATTAAAAATACATTTATTACCTGAATTTTCATTTGTATAATTACCTAAATACTGGTATCCGTTTATACCCTTTTAACTAGTTTAAATCCTTCTTTCTTTGTTCACAACTTCACAAGGTCTTTACCTTCTTACAAAAATTGAAGATACCAAGCTTACAAAAGAAATGGTTAGGATTAATCTTACTCGTAGATCTTTTTTTAACTTAGGTTCTGTTCTATTCAGCTTAATTTAAGTTTAGTTCAGTTTTGTACAACTTTTAATTTCCTTCACTCATAAACAATTCATTTCAGCTCTATTCAGTTTATTTTAGCTCCAATCAATCCAATTCAGTTCAGATCAGTTCAGTAAATCAGATAAAAGGCCTGTTCTGATTGACAAAAATGAGCTGAACTAAACTTAACTGAACTTATTAGAGATGAATTGTACTGAACTTATTATTAGAGCTGAACTGAACTAAATTGAACTGAACTGAATATTTTATAAGAGAAGGAAATTAGGAGCTAAACTGAACTGAACTTAACTTAGTAGAGTTAAATTGAACCGAACTGAAAATAATCGTATCAGAACAGGCCCTAAACCCTTATTTTAGACAAAATAGGTATAAAAGCTTTTAACATGCATATAAATTATTCTCACGACTTAATAAAAATTAATAAGTTGAATCGAACATAATTGAAAATGCATCTAATTTTGTCTTCATCAATGAACAACAGTTGCATGACAGTTAATCTTTATAGTAAACAATTTCAATCAAATTATAAAACCAAGTTAAAATTAGCCAAAATCGTATGTAATTACTGTTCTTGCCAAATTTACTCTTTTTGGATTGAATTGTGTTTGTTGGCACCTGAAAAAAATTATACAAGTAGAAATGTAGTTATCTTCTTAAGTGCATGGTAGGATTAGAAATACGGAGTATTTGAAATTGGAGTACAAAAAAATAAAAAATAAAAAATAACAAAAATAAATACAGAGTACAAAAAAATAAAAAATAAAAAATAACAAAAATAACAAAAAAATAAAAAATAGGAGTAGAATTTAGCGCACGCGTTTAATGCTGGCGAGTGGTTCAATGTGAGAATTTAATGAAGTTTCCAATAAAATCAGAAATTCAAATTCAAAAAAATAAAATAAAAAAGAAAGCAAAAGATTTACTGTTAATGATAATTTGTTTAATTGTTTACCAAATATAATTGCAGACAAGAGAGAATATATTGGTCTGGCCTAAATAGTTTTGTTAATGACGAATTACTATTTGACCAACAGTACTAAGAATAAGAAGAAGTTTCTGTTTGAGCTATTTTGCATTTTTTGTGAAATTTTTTACTGTAGAATATAGTTTGAATATATTGTGGTTCATTGATGAGTGGCCGATACAATGCTGACTGACAATAAAGATCAATGACTACTGACCCAAGTCTGTATTTTTGGAGACTTTGACAGTTGCCTCTCTTCCTCATCGATCTTCTTTACTTTAATTAAATATTTAAATGATGTACCCAATTTTTAAAAGAACCGGTGCTCCGTAAGGTTTATGGAGGACCCGGAATCTCTAACATGTTAGCTCGGTTAGATGGGTTATTCGGTCAAGAGTTACTTGATAGGTTACTCGGTCAAAAGTTAATTGAGAGATTACTCGGTCAGGTTTAACTCAAGTAACCCCTGATTGAGTAACTCGAGTAACTCGAGTAATCTTGGTCATACAGAAAAATCTTTCATTTTCATAATACCAATTTTTTTAATAATAATTATAATTGAAAATTAACAATATTAATAGTCAAAATTGTGTATTGACGTGTATATCGGTCAAAATCATGTATTTGTTCAAATACAAAGTACAATTCACAACTAAAATAATTCAAATAACGCTAAGATAAGTTTACGTAAATTCCATTAGATTCAAACCAAGTAAAATTTATGTAATTAATTGGAGTCAAGAGTATAAAATTGTAAGGGTCTATTCTCATACATTGAAATTCAGTCCAGTTCAGTTCAGTTCAGTTCAGTTCAGTTTAGTTCAGCTCAGTTCAGTTCAGTTTAGTTTAGTTCAGTTCAGCTCCTAATTTCCTTCTCTTATAAAATATTCATTTCACTTCAGTTCAGTTCAATTCAACTCAGCTCAGCTCAGTTCAGTTCAGTTCAGTTCAGTCAATAAAAACAGGCCCTAGGTAGATGATTTTATTTTGTACTCAGATTTGTCCGTCTCGTTGGCACCCATAATGTTATCCAAACATGCCGGCGTGAGTTGGTTAGGGACCGTCATCGTGTATTTGTGTTAGTTGTAATGAATATTCAATTTGATTTTAAAACACATTATAAATTGACAAGTTGGAGCTAATTATTCGATGATACAACGCTTAACGCTATATACTCGACTCAACCTTTGAAAAACACTAACAGCTCAATCTGGCAAAGACCCCACATAACAAATATACTTAACCGTAAAATACACTGCTAAACAATTTGGATTTGGATTAATGGAATAAATCTGACCAATTTCATTAATTTATTGAAGCAAACTCTTATCCTGTCCTTGGACTTGACCGTTAGTTAGGGCTTAACTACTACTCGTATAATTAATCAGTCTAGCTCTAAACTAATCAAGCCTAACTACTGCTTGTTATGTGAGCCCGTGAATGAGAGATACTTCACCCTCAGCTCTATGATACATAACATGCACATTATATATAGATCAAGACTTAGGAATGTGCATATGAAGTACTTCTTGTATAAACTAACACCAACCTATCCATCAAAGATAGGACCTTGATTGTTGTTTAATTCACAATTTAATCCATGAGTAGTCTAAGCTAGTTTATGAGCATATCAAACAATCACTAGACTTATGAATTATTATGAAGAAAAAAAAAAAGAAATTAAATGCTTCATGTGAAGTCTATTGTGTATAACGAAACTTTGTTAATTAAAAGCATATTCTCTTCAGCTTAATTTCACTTAAGTTCAATTCAGCTCCAATCAGTTTAGTTTAGCTTCAATCAGTTCAATTCCTAATTTTCTTCTCTAATAAACAATTTAGTTCAGTTCAGTTAGTTCAACCCAATTCAATAAATCAGAACAAGCCCTAACACGATAGTTCGTTTGTTTCTACTTCTAGCTAGTGTGTACTCTATTAGTCGGCAATTAGTAACTTGTAAATTACCTGAGTTTTATTAGCTATATTACTAATAAAAAGAGTATAAGAAGCTAAAGGGACACAAACACTCATCCCCTTTCGGCAGACATAGCACCAAAGATTCTAAAGAATATAGTGAACTTTGTACTCAAATTTAAGAACTTTGATAGCACCAAAAATTAATTAAGAACTTCGATACAACATCGATTATATGATATGCATGGATTAACTTATTATCAGTATAGTCTACACTGCTTTGATCTCTGGCCCCTAAGGTCATAGTTTAAATTCAAACACCTCCATATATTTTAAATACTACTTGATGTAAATTAAATGCCTGACAAACGACAAGAAAATCGTAGTAGGGTTACCACAAAAATTAACAAAGCAAACAGATTCTTTCTTTCACACACATTTTGAGATATTAAAATGCCACAACTTAAGTATGTTGTGTACCATTCTTATTATAAGTAGTTTAGTTGTAAATCAAGACGCGAAATTAAGCATCATTACCATTCGTATTATAAGTATGTTGTGTACCATTCGTAATATAACTAGTATCTTCTTTTATATCTCTCTCTCTTTTTAAGTTTTTTTCCTTTATACTTGAACTAGTAAATCCAATTACACACACAAAAATAAGTGCTCTATTCCTAAATATTAGTATTGTGTCACATTTGATTAAGTGGGCCTCTTTATTAGAGCTCATTGTACCCATTTGTGATTGCTTTATATTGGAAAACAAATTAGAGAATAGAGAGATGATTTCACTGGAGTTACTCATACTATCACCAATTGACTCTACTATGGAAACTCCTTACGTCTTAAATTATGGTTAAAGTTTAATCGGATCATTCTATAAGAATAATCTAGAGATGGTTAAAACTCCTTACTTCGGGTCTATTCTCATTGACTGAACTCAGCTGAACTGAACTGAACTAAACTGAACTGAACTGAAATGAATATTTTATAAGAGAAGGAAATTAGGAGCTGAACTGAACTGAGCTGAACTGAACTGAACTGAAATGAGCTGAACTGAACTGAACTGAACATAATTTCAACGTAAGAGAACATGCCCTTTAATCAAAAAATTTACAAATTTAATCAATCATGTACAGGCATAGTTTGCTTTTCTAGTCACTTTTACAGTTTTACTGCTGTCAATTGCAATGTTGTAATCAAAAAACGAAGTTTGAGGCAAAGGCATGGATAATAGTAACCGCTACAGGGCAGACACTAAAAGTGGTAAAAGAGCAAGCTTATGGCAAGCATTTTTTACACATAAATTCATGCTCATAATGTGTTGCTAATTTATTAATCATCTATAGCACAATTTCTAATTTTTGTGGCAAATCATGATCTTAATTAATCTTTTAATTGACGTTAATCTAAAATGATTTGGAGTTCCGAGCTACTGTTATGCATATATATGTATGTAGCTAGTTAGGTTTTAAGTGATGATCTATTCGAGAAAGAATGGTTTATTAAATAATGTAACTGTCATTTGATTCGATAAAGAAATTTTAATTACAATTCTACAAACTCCGGATCCGTATAAGACCGTGTTACATTAATATATTGCAAGTGATTTTTTTTAAGGTCGACTTGTACATAATTACGTCTTGATAAACTAATTTTCATTACTACATTTTTTTAGTAAATGAGTAAAAATAACGAGCGTATAGAACAAATTAATATTTTTATTTTTTTTATTTAGGAAAAAGAAAAACAAAATGCACCATCTCCCATATATTTTGAAGTCTAGATAGCACTAATACAAGTACATATATAGTATTTTTATTTCATAAAGTTATATTAAATGGTCTTATACTTCAATTCGTACTTGGTGAGTTTTATACATAGTATATACTTCATACAAAGTACGAGTACTAATTATTGATAGTTTGGTTATAGAACTTGGGTATGTAATTATTAACCTTTTTATTTAAGGTCATAATTAGTCTCTTTACTTGAAGAGTATTATTGAACACTAATGACGATTTTATGCTTTAGAATATAGTTAACATTCAACGCTAATTGCTAGAGTGCTACTCGTAGTTAGGAAAGCCTTTCTTTATAAGCATTTTATTTATCTTTTAATTTGTGTCAATTGTAGTCTTTTGATAAGCCTTTTCTCTCTTCCTAGAGAAGATCTTACTTTATGTAAATGTTCAAGAATCATGCTAATGTGCTTAGTCAATCTTAGACTATACAATCTTTGATTAATTATTACAAAAAAGTTTAGCTTTTTTGTATAACTGGAAGATGACATGCATGTGTTCCAACATGGTTAGGGATTCAAGCTCTACATATACAGACATACAGCAGTAGCATTTCCTATAGTTATGTTTCAACTCGTGAGGTTGAGTGCTTAGCCTAAGCTAATACTCGGGTAATATAATTGGGGCGGTCCAAATTTCCACTTTAATTTGTGCAACAATTTTTAACTTAAATTGCTATAGAAGAAGAAAGATGATATACAAGATGTTAGACGTGAAGGTTGGGATTATTATTAGTTTGGTAGTTCAAACCATATCAGGAAGCAACATTATTGACACGTTATATACTTCGTAATTTGGCTTGTATCCAATTTCTAATCAATTTGTGTTTGAATGTGTCCAAGTCTTTTGGAAAGATAATTTTGTACTACTAATCAATCCCTGGTGATACTAGTTGTATCTATCTTTAGGCAAACTTATCTGAGTCTAGCTAGTCAATGTCAATTAATAAACGGTTTAGAATAGTGTTATGTTAGCTAGGTTGCGAATTAAATTTAACTCATCACATAATAATAAGTGATACTTTCAATCACTATACGTCTATATTGTTTAGAATTTATGCAATGTATGCACATACGGATTCATGGAGATCAACCCGGCCTTCAAGCTAGGGTTGTTTGGGAGTTCTGTCAACTTGAAGTTTAGTTTGACCATGCACGCATATTAGATTGAATTGATAAAACTTAAAAAGCAAAGTTTTGGACTTGATTAGAAAATTAACGTATCATAATTAAAAATTTGGAGAATAATATTGGACAGAATTTAGGACTATAAGGGCCAGGCCCCAAATATAGGAACAAGTATTTTGGTGAGCAAGGCTTCAGGAAACAAGAAGTCCGATCTCTTAATGAATGGTGGAGTTGTCAGCAGAGTATGCATAGCATAAGGTTAAGTAATGCTTCGTAGAAGGGCATCTTTCTTGATAAAGGAATTCTTGATGAAAACAGCATAAATAAAATACTAGACTAGTAATTAAAGTTTACTACTATTCATAAAGTTTGCATCACAAGCACAGCAGCGCAGTGCATGCAGCAATTGTGCTACTCCAAACCCTTGCTGACTTAAAAAAAAAAAATTACTATGACAAAATTTTGCAAATAACGGATTTTATAACGGTACTAACGTGTTATTACTCTGTATAATTCTACATGTTTTAAATTTTATAATTTTCAAAACACATCTTTGACCACAAATATATTTGATACCAGATCCAATAAAATTTCACATAACATATACTCTGTAATGAGTGTTTTATAGTCTCACTTTTGGATATATAATATATATATACTTTCTATAAATGAATGGAGAGAAAGATACACCGGATAAGATAAGTACATACATAAAAAAAAAAAAAAAAAAAAAAAAACAGAAACATTTCATTTTACTGTACCTTTTATCGTTTGTACAATTCATTTTACTATACCTTTTATCGTTTGTACTGATAAATCAATTTATACCTATTGTACAAAATATTAATAAAAAAAATCTTATTCCTTATAATATATGAAAATCTTAACTTTAGCTAAGTTCACATCCAAAGAATTTATCTGACCAATTTATTCCCATTTGTCCCTAATACTAAATGATGAGTAAAATCCATTGAAATTATTACCTTAGCTTAGATATTATTAGAATGAATCTGGTGTGTCTTGATTAATGTGAATATAATCATAAACTAAGCAATCATTTTAATGATAAAGATGACAATTAGATGCCTCAAAAAATTAATTAAGGTAATTACTAGCTAACATCATGTAAAAAGCTACAAGAATCTAAAAAAAGAAGCAAAATATGAATAGGGGGATGCATGCATGCTCACCCCACCAAATTAAAGTTATAGACTATGAATAATTAAATATGATGCATATAATTTTTTAATTTTCACTCACTTCCATGAAAACTTTACAAGAAAAGAAAGAGCATTTGAATAAATTAAATTAAACAATTTTTATTTTTTGTCTTGGCTATTTCCTTAGCTTATCTTTAATGACTTTATTTACTTTTTATAGATGCTTTGATATTTTATTTCATTTGAGATCATATGGTCCAACAAATTAAAAGGTAAAAAAAAGAAAGAGAATAAAATGATCAAAAATAACAGTTTATTTTTAGTGTGCTAATAAATTGTCCTAACTGCTGTGAAAAATATAATGGACCATGTCTTTTGACATATAATTTACTCCATGAATTTACATTTGTCAAAAAATTAGATCAATTTTTTAATAAATGTGAATGTTTTTATAGCTATACCTTTTTAACTTTTAAATGTTCTTCTGGACACGAATTGATTCGTGAGCATCTGATTCTTCCTATCATGAACCTAAAGTGTAGAACAGTAGAAGATAAGAATATTTGCTAATTCATACTTGTATTTTGTAATACTAGACGTATAGTGTACGGGAAAATTTAATTGAATGAATCGATTACTCCGTACTAGATATGACTTCACATTGGATCGATGATTCGTGAGAAACCCTCAAAAGGGAGCTTAACTTAATAAATTAAAATGGTGACCCGATTCATTACAAATTTTATTTCCATAATCGGGAATTAATTAGCTAGTATGAATTAAAGCTGTCAAAAGTTGACCCGATTTGAAATACCGACTCAAACTCAATTGGTAACCGACTCATCTGAACCCGAAAAAATGGTGACTCAAACCCGACCTGAAACCAACCCTAGACCCGAGTTGACCCGAGTACGTGAGACCCGAACATGAACTGACCTGGAGATGACCTGACCCGAATGTAACCCGTAAATTATTGACCTGAACTGAACCCGACTTGAGCCGAAATTGATCCAAACCCGTTTTAATCCGTCAAAACCCGAATTTAACCTGACTTGTTACTAACCTGACCTGAATTCAACCCGACCCGAATTTAACCCAACCTGAAATCAACCCGACTTGTTATTGACCTGACCCAAATTCAACCCGACTTGTTATTTACCCGACCCGAATTTTACCACACATATTACTAACCCGACCCAAAAATTCAACCCAACCTGTTACTAACCCGACTCGAAATCAACACGACTCGTTATTGACCCAACCTAAATTCAACCCAAATTGTTCCTGGCCTGATTTCAAATCACCTTAAATGCAATTTAGACCACCTTATTATTGTTGATCAAAGCATTTTGTCTAGGGAGACCAAGTCGGTACAGGCCAGCAAAAGAAAGGAGCATCATCCTCAAATTTAAGAGTTAAATATAGTATATATTTGTTGTATGGTCAAAGGAGATAATTATCTTCCTTTATGTCAAAAAAAAAAAAAAAAAAAAGAAAAAAGAGAGAGAGATAATTATCTTCCTAAATTATAAACTATAGTTCCCTAGTATATTGTCATATATATTATAGTCAAAGGAAATAATTAGCTTCATAAAAATCATTATCTATTTATAGTTAGTTGAACCCGAATATGCATGGCATGACTTGAAAATAACCCAACCTGATTGTAACCTGCAAATTATTGACTTGAACAAAACCCGACTTGACTCCGAGAATGACCCGACTTGGAAATGACCCAACCAGTTTATAACCCGCAAATTTGATTTGAACTGAACGCGACTTGACTCCAAGAACGACCCGACTTGAAAATGACCCGACCTGATTATAACTCGTAAATTATTTACTTGAATTGAACCCGACTCAAACCCGAGAATGACCCGACCTGATTCTAACCCGCAAATTATTGACTTAAACCGAACCCGACTTGAACCCGAGAATTACTCTAACCAATTTTAACCCGAATTAAACCCGACCTATTGTTCACCCGACCCGAATGTAACCCGACCTAAACCCGATAAGACGTATGACCCGACTCAAGCATGACCGACCCCAAACCCGACCCGCATAGGCTATGGAATTAATCTGAATTGACCCGACCCGAGTTGACCCGACCAACTCTTACGGAACCAAATCTGACCCGTTAACCCGAATTGAAGCTCTACCCGAAACCTCCAAAATCTCTCAAGAAGCGTGGATATTAGTCTTCAATGTTGGAATTTTTGACTTTTTTTTTCACCTGAAAATAAAATTGTCGAAATGTTTAACATGATCCCTAATACCCTTCGCGAGTCCAAATGGGTGGGTGGAATCATCCAAGTTGCCTTTAAACAACTAATTTACAGGTTTACAACTTGCACCGATTTCATTAACTTAAGCTTACCACGAACATTTATGACAACATTTAATGATCATATACGGATCCAAACGGCATTATATGACCCCGAGATGTATCCCCTAAAATCTCAATGCTTTTCAACAACAGGCCTTGAAACATTCGAAATTTCTCAAAAAGCGTGGATATTAATGCCTTCAATTTTGGATTTTTTTTGAATTTTTTCACCTAGATGTAAAAATGACGAAATATTTTCCATGGTCTCAAATATCCTCCAGGAGTCCAATTGGGTGGGTGGAACCATCCAATTTGCCTTTAAACGACCAACTTACTGGTTTACAACTTACACCAATTTCATTAATTCAAACCTACCACGAACATTTATGACAACAAATAATGATCATATATGGTTCCAAACGACATTATATGACCCTGATATGTATTCCCTAGAATTTCAAATATTTTCGACACCAGGCCCCGAAAACCCCAAAAATTCATAAAAAAACGTGGATTTTTTTACTTCAATTTTTTGACTTTTTTTTGCCCACAAATAAAAATTGACGAAATATTTACCATGGTCCCTAATATCCTTCGGGAGTCCCATTGGGTGGGTGGAATCATCTAATTTGGTTTAAACGGCAAATTTACCGATTTACAACTTGCACCCATTTCATTAACTCAAGCCTACCACGAACATTTATAACAACATATAATAATCATATATATATGTTTCCAAAAGGAATTATCTAACACCAAGATGTATTCCTTGGAATTTCAAGACTTTTTGACAACGAGTCCTGAAACTTTCAAAATTTTGCAAAATGCGTGGATATTAGTCTTCAATTTTGGAATTTTTTGAGTTTTTTTCACTCGGAAATAAAAATTAATAAAATGTTAACCATGGTCCCTAATACCATCCGGGAGTCCAATTGACTGGGTGGAACCATCCAATTTGTTTTTAAACGACCAATTTACCGGTTTACAACTTACACCGATTTCATTAACTCCAACCTACAACGAACATTTATGACAACAAATAATGATCACATATGGTTCCAAATGAAATTTTATGATTCGAGATTTATTCCCTAGAATTTCGAGACTTTTAGACACCGGGCCCTAAAGACTCCAAAATTTCTCAAAAAGCGTGGATATTAGCCTTCAATTTTTGAATTTTTTTCTTTTTTTTTTCGCCCGTAAATAAAAATTGCCGAAATGTTTGCCATGGTCCCTAATACCCTCCGAAGTCCAATTGTGTGAGTAGAACCATCCAATTTGCCTTTAAAAGACCTATTTACCAGTTTACAACTTGCATCGATTTCATTAACTCAAGCTTACCACGAACATTTATGACAACATATAATGATCATATATGGTTCCAAATGCCGTTATATGACCCCGAGATTTAATCCTAAAATTTCAAGGCTTTTCGACACCGAGCCTCAATATCTCTAAAATTTCTCAATAAGCATGGACCTTAGAGTTTAATTTTAGAATTTTTTGACTTTTTTTCACATGGAAATAAAAATTGCCGAAATTTTTACCATGGTCCTTAATACCCTCTATTCGTCCAATTGGGTGGGTGGAACTATCCAATTTGCCTTTAAACGACAATTTATCGGTTATAACTTTCACTTATTTCATTAATTCAAGCCTACCACGAACATATATGACAACATATAATGATCATATATGGTTCCAAACGGAATTAAATGACCCGAGATGTATTCCCTAGAATTTCAATGCTTTTCGACATCGGGCCCTAAAACCTCCAAAATGCGTGGATATTAGAATTCAATTTTGGAATTTTTTTGACTTTTATTCCCCCGGAAATAAAAATTGTTGTAATGTTTACAATGGTCCCTTATATCCTACGGGAGTACACCTGGCTGGGTGGAACTATCCAATTTGCCTTTAAACAGCCAATTAACTCAAGCCTACCATGTACATTTATGACAAATTAATAATGATCATATATGGTTCCAAACGACATTATATGACCCCGATATGTATTCCCAAAAAATTCAAGTCTTTTTGACACCGGGCCCCGAAACCTCCAAAATTTATCAGAAAAGCGTGGATATTATACTTCAATTTTGGATTTTTTTTAACTATTTTTCGCCCCGAAATAAAATTTGCCGAAATGTTTACCATGGTCACTAATACGCTCTGGGAGTACAATAGGGTTGGTGGAACCATCCAATGCTTTTAAACGACCAATTAACGATTTACAACTTGCACCGATTACATTAACTATAGCCTACCACGAAGATTTATGACAACATATAATGATCATATATGTTTCCAAACGGCATTATATGACCCCGAGATGTATTACCTAAAATCTTGAGGTTTTTCGACACCGTACCCAAGCTAAAAAATTTCTCAAAAAACGTGGATATAAGCCTTCAATTTTGTAATTTTTTGACTTTTTTTTCGCCCGAAGATAAAAATTGCCGAAATTTTACCATGGTCCTTAGTATCCTCCGAGAGTCCAATTTGGTGGGTGTATCCATCCAATTTGCCTTTAAATTTACCAGTTTATAACTTGCACTGATTTCATTAAATCAAGCCTACCACGAACATTTATGACAACATATAATGATCATAAATGGTTCCAAATGGCATTATATGACCCTGAGATGTATCCCCTAAAATTTCAATGCTTTTCGACGCCGGGCCTCGAAACCTACAAAATGTCTAAAAAAACATGGATCTTAGCCTTCAATTTAAGAATTTTTTGATTTTGTTTTAACTCGAAAATATAAATTGTCGCAATGTTTACCATGGTCTCTAATACCCTTCGGGAGTCCAATTGGGTGGGTGGAACCATCCAATTTGCCATTAAACGGCCAATTTACCGGTTTACAACTTGCAACAATTTCATTAACTGAAGCCTACCACTAACATCTAAGACAACATATAATGATCATATATGGTTCCAAACGACATTATATGACCATCAGATGTACTCCTTAAATTCTCAAGACTTTGTAACATCGGGCCCCGAAACCTCCAAAATTTCTTAAAAAGCGTGGATAATAGCCTTCAATTTTGGAAAATTTTGACTTTTTTCACCAGAAAATAAAAATTTCCGAAATTTTTACCATGATACCTAATACCCTTCGGTAGTCCAATTGGGTGGGTGGAACCGTCCAATTTGTCTTTAAACGGCCAAATTAGCGGTTTACAACTTGCACCGATTTCATTAACTCGAGCCTACCATGAACATTTATGACAACAAATAGTGATCATATATGGTTCTAAACAACATTATATGACCCTAAGATATATTCCCTAGAATCTCAATGCTTTTCAGTACCGGGCCCCAAAACCTCTAAAATTTCTCAAAAAGCGTGGATATTAGCCTTTAATTTTGGAATTTTTAGACTTTTTTTCGCCCGGAAATAATAATTGCCGAAATTTTTACCATGGTCCCTAATATCCTTCGGGAGTCCAATTGGGTGGGTGGAACCATCCAATTTGCTTTTAAACGACCTATTTATCGGTTTATAAATTGCATCGATTTCATTAAATCAAGCCTACCACGAACATTTATGACAACAAATATTGATCATATATGGTTCCAAACGGAATTAAATGAAATCGAGATGTATCCCCTAGAATTTCAAGACTTTTCAACACTGGCCCCAAATCCTCCAAAATTTCTCAAAAATCGTGGATATTAGCCTTCAATTTTGAAAATTTTGATTTTTTTCGCTCAGAAATAAAAATTGCCGAAATGTTTACCGTGGTCCCTAATACCGTCCGGGAGTCTTATTGGGTGGGTGGAACCATCCAATTTTCCTTTAAACGACTAATTTATCGGTTTACAACTTGCACTGATGTCATTAACTCAAGCCTACCACGAACATTAATGACAACAAATAATGATCATATATGGTTCCAAACAGCATTATATGACCCCAAAACGTATCCCTTAAAATTCAAGACTTTTCGACACCGAGCCCCGAAACCTCCAAAATTTACCAAAAAGTGTGGATATTAACCTTCCATTTTGGATTTTTTTGACTTATTTTTGTCCGGAAATAAAAATGGCTAAAATGTTTACCATGGTCCCTAATAATCTCTGGGAGTCCAATTGGTTGGGTGGAACCATCCAATTTGCCTGTAAACAACCAATTTACCGATTTACAACTTGCATCGATTTCATTTATTCAAGCCTACCACGAACATTTATGACAACATATAATGATCATATTTGGTTCCAAACGGCATTATATGACCCCGAGATGTATCTCCTAAAATTTCAAGCCTTTTCGACACCTGGTCCCGAAACGTGTAAAATTTCTCCAAATGCGTTGATATTAGCCTTCAATTTTGGAATTTTTTGACTTTTTTGGTCCGGAAATAAAAATTGCCAAAATGTTTTCCATGGTCTGTAATACCCTCCGAGAGTCCAATTAGGTGAGTGGAACCATCCAATTTGCCTTTAAACGACCAATTTACCGGTTTACAACTTGAACCGATTTCATTAATTCAAGCCTACCACGAACATTTATCACAACAAATAATGATCATATATGGTCCAAACGACATTATATGACCCCGAGATGTATCCCATAGAATTTCAATACTTTTCGACACCGGGCTCCGAAACCTCCAAAATTTCTCAAAAAGCATAGATATTAGCTTTAAATTTTGGATTTTATTTTACTTTTTTCGCCCGGAAATAAAAATTGCCGAAATGTTTACCATGGTCCTTAATACCCTCCGGGAGTCTAATTGGGTGTGTGGAACCATTCAATTTGCTTTTAAACGGTCAATTTATCGGTTTACAACTTTAACTAATTTACAAGTTTACAACGGCCAATTTAATTAACTTTCACCGAACCCGACTTGAACCGAAATTGACCCAAATCCGTTTTAACCTGTCAAAAATCCGAATTTAACCTGACTTGTTACTAACCTGACCTGAATTCAACTGGACCCATTCTTACTTTGATCATAACTAATTCCATATATATACATGGTAGATTTCTCCAAAGAGCGTTTAATATTTACTTCGATCTCTAGCAAAAACTTTATTATTTTCTCATTTTTTTTTATAAGGAGAGGCATGCAATCTAGAGCTTATGATATCTAACATGGCCCAATAACTGTCTGAGTTGGCAAGAATTTTTGGGTCTCTAAGTTTGGGCTTTATCAGATTTTTTTTTTTTTTTTTTTTTTTTTTTTTTTTTTTTTTTTTTTTTTTAAATGAACCTATCTTATTTGAACTTGTTTAAGATGAACATAAACATGCCCTCAATAATAAAAGTCATATATAACATTAATGACAACGATAATAATATATACCAGATGTTATTCTAATGACAATGAGAGTTTTACAATAAGCAAGATTAATAAGAAATTTCTAGAGTAGTCTTTTAAGGTTATGATGTTTACCTTCCTAAAAATAGATAAATTAGTAAACAACTTAATTATACAGATAAAACAACTAAAATTTAGTGATATGATTGAAGATATTCTATCCTCATTTTGAGGAGACAATTACCTTTATAATTCTTGAAAAGTTTATAATTTTTTTCCTTAACTCTTGTTTCTTAGTCCTTACAAAAATCAAAGCAAGGGTTTTTCTTTTCTCTCGTCGTTTATTGTATTAAAAAATGTACGGATCAAATGCCAAACAACAAATAGTTTTGCCCGTTCTTCCACGAAAAAACAAATTTAAAGAGGAATCAATACATTTTCTACTAACAAAAGCTAAGCACAAATTTTCTTTGAGTAAAATCCAAGAGAGGAGAAAATGGAGATCAAATACAAAAAAACTTAAGCATTCAACATCAAAATTGAAGGAAGGTGTAATTCAATATGACAATGATGATATAGTTGGTAGGGTTGATTCGTTGGATCTTGGTATGATCCAAAATGTAGGTAATAACCCAACTGAAGCCCATTTTTTAAATGGGGATAATTAATCAGCAGAAATCTGAATGGGCCGGACCCTTAGATCGATCATGAAAGGTTTGTGGACCCATGAGAGAAAATAAAGAGGTTAAGGCCCAAATATCAAGAACTAATTCTTTAAGTTTTTTTTTTCTTTTTTTTTTTGGGAACAAAGTCAATCGTTAAGACTTTGAAGTTATTAATCAAATGAACACAATGATGGTTGCTTATTATTGTATTAATTATATTAATGACAATTGATTCTTCTTTTGTAGTTTTGTACTATTTCCTTTACATATAAGTTATAACTTTGGAGTATTATCTGTGAGATATAAAATATTTCAAAGTTGTAACGTGTTTGACTATATCATGGTCTTCAAAATGCGTTTTAAACTGTACATATCTCCATTTTCATATATGTAATACTATTTATAAAATTTTAATATTAGCAAATATACAATGAGACGAATTCAACAAAATCTCACATGACAACATTATCTCTCTTAAATTAACAGAAATTTATAGTCAAAACTTTTAAAGTTTGACCCAAATATTGACAATGGGGCAAAAATAAGGGACGGAGAGAGTATATTATAAAGTAAAAATATTTGGATATAGCTATTTCCTCGGTCTCTATTTACTTGTTCTATTTGACTGATGAAGGGTAAAATAAATTTGGTTTATGGTACAATGGTACAATATATGAAAAAAAAATCAAAAATATCCCAATTAAATCGTAGGTGTTGCAAACAATACTACCTCCGTATTATAATATAATAAACGCAATGTTTTGACTTTTATGCTTTACAATACACTAATTAGATCCTTACTTTGTGTATACATTAATTAATAGAATTTTTCTAAAAAAAAAAAATTATGTTTTGATAATATACATTGACGTACACCAATCTAATTTTTTTTTTTAAAAAATATAATTTTAAAATTGCTACATGTATGTAGAGGTATCAAACGGGTATTTAAGTCGGGTTCCAGTTGGATCATGCCAGGTTTCAAGAAGTTATAAATAGTGTAAAAAATCAAAATGTTGAATTTATTGTGAAATAGAGATTATAAAATGTATAAGTAGATTCATACTTATAAGGAAAGAAATAAGAGGAATTAATAATAGAATCATAAATATTTAAATGCTAAAGCACTAATGATATTTATTTCTACGATCTTGCTAACGAGCGCCCCGGGGCGTTAGATAAGGATAAATTATATTGGTTGAAATGGTATTAAGTTAGGAATTCATGACAAAATCACGCGTCGTTCGGTGTAATTAATGTTAATTTTACTCTAATATTTGCACTTTAATTCTCTTATCTAACGCCCCGAGGGCGCTCATTAGCTTTTGCCTTATTTCTATGTTTATTCTTTAATTTGTATCTCTTTTCTCTCTATATATCTCTCTTACATCATTTCTCTCCAATCAGGATCAAGTGTTAAATTAGTTGGTTTTTTCATGTGAACTGTTTTAAAAATAATTTCTTATGAAATGAAAGAAACTATTCAAATATTGAAATGCATCCAACGTGATTCATTTGGCTAAAACTACTTGGGATTTACCATCATAAAGTCTCTTGTGATTTACTCAATTTTTTCATATAAATCCATTGAAAACATTAGTATTTCTTACAACATATAAAAAAAAAACCACCAAAAAATATACAAGAAAATTGTCTTTTTCTTTCTCTTGACCATATTTCTTTTTCCCAAAACCAAATGGAAGAGGGTCAAGAGGGTGATAGTACTAGTCGCACCATCACACAAGAAGAGTTCTTCTCCTTTCATAACATCGACCGCCAACTCTTCTCTAGGTTAGTCTTTCACATGAGGCGTGAGCCTTCTGAAGCCTTGCAAGTCACCGCCTTTTGGTTGTGGCTAGAGCGGCTTGAAAAGGCTCAATTTGTAGTCACAATCCTCAATTTTTCTGATAACCTTTTTATGGTCTTTTTAGAGGAGACTCTCTTGTGTCTTAAGGCAACCGAGTCCCTTTTTCTTTTGACTTGTCTCGATGATATTCCCATGGTGCGAAGCATCATTGGGAAAACTAAGGATCAAGTCAATCTTAGGGGTATTCATGATAATCGTGTTAGTGTACTCCTTGGGATTGGTTATTTTGTGAAAAAAGTATGTCTCAACGCATTTCAAGACCTTATCCAACGTGCTTTGGAGAATAGGTCGTTTGTACCAATTAATCGTACCCAACAACCTAATCGTTCTTCATTTAGTCTATTTCATGTTAGCCCTAAAGCTAGTGTCAATAAAATTATTGGTAGAAACGTCGAGGGTTTAAGTTCAACCTTAAATCAATCGCGTTTGCCACCCAATAATGAAGAGAATTTTAGGGACAGTAGGGATGTTGTGGTCAATTATCCTAGTCTCCAAGTTGGGGATTTTAGTGTGCCTTTGAGAAGGGATCATTTTAATGTGTCTAATGGTAATTATTCTCTTAAGGTGGGTGGTGCTAGTTCTTCAAATTATGACCCTGCAATTCAAGCCAATAACAACAATTATGGTTTAGGCACCCAACCACAAACCCTACAAAGGAATGCAGTTGATCAATTGTATGTGCAAATGCAATTGAGTGAAAATTCTCATCAGTTTCAAAGGTTTGAAGAGAAGCCAAATAGTCATCCAACTGAAAGGACTGTTTTCTTAACATTTTCAAAAGGCTATCCTATTCTTGAAAATGAGTTGCGTGAATTTCTCAATAGGTATTATTTCTTTCTTTCTGTTAGTTTTTATCTTAGTTCATAAATGGCATGCATTATTTAATCTTATATTTTAAAGTTGAGTATCATGATATTTTAAAATTATAATCTTGTTAATTAATAACTTATTTTGCATTTCATGTGTACATGAATTAATTTCATCATTCTTGATTCCTTATTTTAAATTGAATTGCTTGTAATTTAAATATATACTATTTTCCACGTTTCACTATCAATTGTTGCATTAATTAATTGTCGTAAATCAATTTTTTTTAATTTAATTTTGATGTGCGGTAAAATTTTAATTAAGTGTTTGTTACTACCATGTATAGTTGGTTGCTGATTTTTTTTAGGAACTTTCTTTTGTTGGTGTTTCATTTGTCAATATATTTTGATTTGCGCCGAAAGTTTAAATAGGTATTTTTAAATGAGTCGCGCCTAATTTAAATAGTTACTGGTTCCGCGCTTTATTATCAATTGAAGCATTATTTAATTGTCATAAATTCTTATATATATATTTAAATTTAATTCTATTGTGTAGTAAAATTTTACAATTAAATTTTACTACATATTAGAATTTTATTAGAAGAATTTTGCGCTGAAGTAAGTGTTTGTTATTACCATGTGTGTTTATTGTTGTCGCATGCTTTTATTGGTAGAATTCGATTTGCACCAAAAAATTGAATACACAAAATTATTTGCCGCACATGCTTTATTTATAGTTGTATTAATTAAATTAATTAAATCTAATTTGTACGCATTAAAATTTTGAATATGTTTTATTTATTGCACGTGTTTTTGTGCTTGTTGCATTATTACTAGCTAGTATGGACTACGTAATGACAAGTGCGTATTGATTTTAAAATTATTGATCGTTTAATTTGTAGGAATTTTGGAGATATCATTGAAGCATTATACATGCAAGAAGTTGGTGAGAATGAACAACCTCTATATGCAAGGCTTGTGGTGCGAGATGAAAGGCTAATGGCACTTGTTCTTAGTGAGCATGGTAGATCAAAGTTCTCCATCAATGGAAGGCATGCTTGGGCAAGGAAATATGTGCGCAAGAATTCGCACTCACCTCCGTCCTCGCCACCTAAAATGGCTAATAAATTTAGCTTCTTTCAATACTCTAAATGATTATCATTATTATGAAAGGAGGATTATATGAAATCTATATGCTATGTATTATTTTTCTTTATTTCGTCTATTGCAAAAACTATCAATTTTAGCTTAAAATATTGTCTGTTTACCTTGTCAAAGAACAAGTCGGGATTATGTATTTGGCTATCTTAAAAGATTGTCTTTGTTTACCTATCTAGTCAATGAAGAAGTAAGTGAGGATTATGAATTTGGCATAAATTTCCATTATTCTCTAGATACTCTATTCCTGCCTCTCATAAATAAGTAATTTTCAACCATATACAATGTGATGTCTTTTTACACATTGTTTAGAATTTATTGTGTAGTATATTGTTCAAGCATGACCTTTTTCTCAACTCTATAGTAAGTACCTTAATTAGTTGTAGAACTTAAGAAGGGATGCATTAAGGGTATGTTCTCTTACGTTGAAATTCAGTTCAGTTCAGTTCAGCTCAGTCCAGTTCAGTTCAGTTCAGCTCCTAATTTCCTTCTCTTATAAAATATTCAGTTCAGTTCAGTTCAGTTCAGTTCAGCTCAGCTCAGTTCAGTTCAGCTCAATTCAGTTCAGTTCAGCTGAGTTCGGTCAATGATGAGAACATGCCCTAAGTAATAAATAATTCTTGTTGTCTTAGTTTTAGCTAAAGTTACTAGTTTAAAGATATGACGGAAGTTTAATGAACTGGATATTTTAGATATATTATTATGTGATAGTTAAAATCAACTTTTTATAAGTACTACATTTTAATTAATAAAGAATATCGTTAAAGTTGTGTATCAGCAAATGTACGCGATTAAAGAAATTTATCAACTATTAAAGAACGGTAGAAATATGTATAAGTTAACCTATTCACCTAAACAACATTACCTCACACCATCACATATAGATCACTACTTTAATATTTAACGATGTGACATGAGCAACTTAGACAATCCCATTGCACACATACGGAGTACTTTCATCCTTTTTCTTACTTCTTGAATACTGAACTAAACAACATGGAATATTGAGTTTGTTTGGTGATACAGTTTCATGATTGTGAGAAGTAAATCTTTCTAAGAGATCAAATCTTATTATTTAAATTCTTATTACAATAGAATAGATTGGTTACACCAATTCATAAATTTTAATGCTATATTGTTGATCAATCTTAATGTCCAATGCTTTTCAATTTTCTAGAAAAAAAAAACATTCAAAAAAAAAAAAAAGTCTATAAAAATTAGAAAATATTTTCATTGGTGATTAAAAAAAAATGGGCTCAAATTGCTAACTGAATAGGAAGTGATGGGTCCACTACACAATTTGTTTCATATAAATAATCTTATTTTGTATGTAAGAAGCTAAATTTCATGATCTCTAAAAGTTACTTCATAGGCATGTAATTCGCAACTTTTTCCCTATTTTAGGCTAAAATGTTTAAACTCATCATCACCCCTAATTAATACAAACAACTTGTAAATTTGACTAAACCTTAAAGTTCTTTAATAAAAGCATTTTATTTTATTTTTGGTTATGTTTTTGGGTTTATAGAGCAAAAATAGGGGGAAAAGGCTTGCTTCATTTAATAATTTGTATTTTTTTATGGGAGAGGTTGCTTATTCAAATTAGCCAATGGGTACAAACCCAAGTGTATGGAAGGATAAGATTCATCTAACACTTGGAAAATGCATAGTTGTATAGTTACTTAAGAGAAAAATAAATTGTGGAAATAAATAAATAAATAATTCAAAAGAGAAACTGAAGTACTCAAAACGGTCAAGTGTACTCCATACATCATCACCGGCAATCCGGCATGTCCATGAGCACCATGACACATTAAGGTCTTCTTACTCTTTTCATTGTTGACAACCACCAAATGAAAAGTTTCCAACCTTAAGTAACGCGTGTCTTAGCTTAATCTATAGGTTTCTAGTAAAACTCGGTATTAAAATTAAGTACATTTGAAAATTTTCTTATTACCATTTTTTTTTTTTTTTTTTTTGTGGCTACCAATTAGAATAATATCCTTGTTGTTTGGCACTAGTACATTTTTTTGGTTTTAATATGAGAACCAAACATTCTCTTCGTTTTAAAAAATGCCTAATATGACTTTTTTGTAATTCAAGTAAATTATTTTGACCTGCGTTACTTCGTTACTACGTTTGTTAGTGTTAGCTACATAAAAGTTAATACTATTATGTATATATTTGGTTTTTTTTTTTTCGGTGTTTAGAGAGCCACAAGGGCGGGTAATGAGAATCGATCCCAAGGTCTCTTGGGACCGAAAGGGGAGCTGTAACCACTAATTGAGCTATCCCCCACTCTCTATATTTGTTACAATTAATTGTTGTCTCAATTTATAGTATTTGATCGAGTATTTGATAGAATATCAACTTTAACAAAATAACAAGCATACAATTATTGATAATCAAAGAGATCATTGTTCACATAGGAATTTTCTGGCCAAAATGAGACACTATCTTGAAACAAAGGAAGCAATGATCATATCATTTTAGTAAACGTACTGATTTACTTATGTTCTAAGACACGCATTAATTAAGGCTGAGATCTCCCCATTGCGATAAGTCTAATTACTATCACCCCCATCAATTTGGCAGATCTCAGATAATTATTTCTTGTCAACAAATTTGGTAGTCCAGACTTAAGGTGAAACAAGTATATGGTGTTAGACATTTTAAATAATTTGTTGAATATCTCATTTAGTTTTTTGGACTTTAGATTAAGGTTTTTGGACATATGAGTTCTTGAACATTTCAAATAAATTTTTGTACATTTCAATTTTTGGAAACATAAGTAGGTATTGGTTGTTACACACTTCATATAAATTTAGTTTTTATAACTTATTACAGTAGTATTATTTTTTAACTTAGATATATGATCAACAATTAATATCAATAATTATTAATACATATATTTATTAATATTTGGAAAAACAAATAAGAATAAACAGAGTAAGTAAGATTTTGGACGGACAATACATATGATATCAAAATTTAAATCTATTCAGCGAGGGTTAAAAGTACAAAAGTACGGGTTTTTGGTGATTTTGTACTTCCTTCCTTTCATAAATATTACAACATGTAGCATTTTAAACTTCCCAGTGTGTAAACAAGATAAAATAAATATTCAAACTTCTTAATTGATCTATTAACTTCAAAAACATAAATTTTAGGGTTTTCTCTTAATAAAATAAATAAATATGCAATAACTTTTTACCTCTTTATGGAGAAATAAAAAACCAAGATGTGAGTTCTCCAATTCCTAAAAGTCATTCAAAAGTTAGGGGTTAGGGTTAGGGGTTTTAATCCATAAATCATCCCACCTAACCCTCCCCCCCCCCCCCCAACACACACACACACAAAGAAGAAGAAGAAGAAGAAGAAGAAGAAGAAGAAAAGAAGAAGAAGAAGAAGAAAAGAAGAAGAAGAAGAAGAAGAAGAAGAAGAAGAAGAAGAAGAGATGAAAGAGTGGTGTTTACCGATAGCGTAACGACGCCGATAGTTAGGGCAGTCGGTGGTAAGAGGTTTACTCGATCGACTTATTTTTCGGTGTCGGAAGCTCATCCCTCGATCTCCTCTTCTTATTTTGCATGGTATTGATGGCCTAGCTGAGTTTCGTGTTCTATTTTAAAGAATCAGAAAGTGTTCTATTTTAAAGAATCAATTTTTCTGACGCTTTAAAGCAATTGTCGATAATGGCAGGGAATATCTAAGAAGATTTTGTAGTGATATAATAATTGATGTCGATTAAAATTAAAAATGAATTATATTTATAGGAAAATCATTACTAACGTAATAATTGATCTATGTTTTGGAAGTATATATAGAAAGGCGTATTTAACAAGGATTCGACATGACTTTTCTCTAAACTATAATCAATAGTCAATCGAAATTATGCGTCCTATTAGAAAATGTCCAAATGTTGGAATACTTGTGAATTGGTACAAGATTTTAAACATACAATTAAAAACATAGTTAAATAAGTTCCCATAACCCATTTGTGGTGTTTCATCACTAACTTTACACCACATATGAAACTTCGCTTATTTATCAATAAATATATTGTACCGTAGAATTAAATTAAAAAATCACTTTGTTTAGCTTATAGAACAAAAGCGCTATCTTTAAAAGGGTTTACCTAGTAAAAATCACAACTTAAGGTAACGGTGTTAATATAGCTAAATTAGACCATTAATATTATCGAGTCCCCTTTTCATTCAAAATCATAATCAACTTGTTATATGTAAATTAAGAAACCGTTGATGTAACATAACATATCGTCTCTTTGATACAATACTAAAAAATTAATAGGTAGTCTCACTGTAAGTGCAACTCACTCATTTATTAGCGTGATATATTTTAAATATATGAAACGTTAAGAAACACAATATTAACCCAGTGAACAACGCGGAATAACCATGCATTCCTTAATTTGGTTCACGTAATTAAGTGATCTTTAATTTAAGTTATTTCTGGTGATAAATCATTTATTAATTACTGTAATTTTTTTTTGATAATGACATCGGTTGAATACTTAAATTTAAATACATAAACATTTATGAAAATTATAAGTAAAATTATGAACAGTTGCATTGTATCACCCGCGCAAAACGAATATAAAGTAAACGCAAATTATTATCTACCATATTTGTTGATACTAAATAACTGGTACACAACATTTCACATGCATCACATTGATCTTCTTCTTTCTTTGATACTCGTACCTTTTCACATTATTTGTATAAACTCTTTCATGTATTATATAATTTATAATATCATATATATTTTACTGAATTTGTATATTATATGATACATCAAAGAGTTTGAATTATTTTTCTTACTAACACTAACAAAAAAAATGGCTTACACTTCCTCTTCATCTTCATCTTCCTTTCCTCATAACCTAAAGGCATGGGATAGGGGTACGATCACCCAAGAAGAATTCTTTGCCTTTCATAATATCGACCGCCAACTCTTTATTAGGTTAGTCTTCAACATGAGGCGTGAGCCTATGGAAGCCATGAATGTCGCGGCCTTTTGGATGTGGCTAGAGCGGCTTAACATGGCACAATATGTAGTCAACATCATAACCTATTCTGATAGAATTTTTAAGTCTATTTTCGAGGAGACTCTTCTATGTCTTAAGGTGGTAGAGTCCGATACTTTGGTTCACTCTTATGAAATTCCCATGTTACAAATTATTGTAGGGAAAGATAGGGAAGGGGTTAACCTTAAGTTTATTCATAACAACCGTGTTAGTATTTTCCATGGTATTGATCATTTTGTTAAACAAATTTGTGTTAGGGCATTTCAAGACCTTATCCAAATCGCGTTAGCAAGTAGGCCTTATATCCCTCAATCCTCCGTGCTTGGTGTTCGTGGTACTCCTAGTGTTGGTGATGGTATAATTGGTGGTTTTAGACAGACCCCTCGCCCCCTTATGTCATCGTCCAACTATAGGGGTAAATTATGGGGTGATATTGGGGATTTGGTTAATTATCATAATCTTATTACTAGGGTTGGTGAGATGAATGATGTGCCCTTGAAAAATGAGCAATATAGGAGTAATGTGTTGAATCATAAATCATCTCTAGGAGTTGGCGCTAGTTCTTCAAATTATGGTTCTATGTTTTCGATTAATAGGGTTATTAATAAATCTAATTATGGCTTAGGGAGCCAATCACAAATCCTACAAGGGGATCTAGTTGAACTATTACTTGATCAATTGAGCGTAAATAATGCAAATTCTCTGATTGAGGAGAAGCCAAATGTTCTTCCTAATGAAAGAACAATTTTCTTAACATTTTCCAAAGGCTATCCTATTCTTGAGTATGAATTGCGTGAATTTATTAGTAGGTACTCTTTATTCTTATTTCACTTCTTTTTTTTTCATGGTTAATTGTTCTTGTTCAATTTGTTATGCATTGTTTTTAAATTAGATTTTACGTTTTTTTTTTCTTTTTGTTAAATGGTAATCATTTTTGCAATGTTGTTTATTGCATTGATTAACATACATAACTGTTTTTCCGAGCATGATTAATGTCTTGTTTGCAACATTTAAATTTTTTTCTTTGAACTGTGTTTATATCGAATAGGTATCGTATTAGTTTCCATGCATGCTCCCTTATTAATTGTTGCATCATTCAATTTAGTTTGTATATTTGTATCTTGAATGTCTAATTATGCAATTGTCATCTCTACTTTAAAACTATGTGCGTGAATTTTTGAATAAAGTGTTTTATTATTATATGATACGAGTATTGTAACTTTATTTGCGCAAATTTTAAAATAGGAAATTTTACTTAATCATGCACTTTATTACTTTTATATATCTTGGTCGACTTATTAAAATTCATCTTGTTGTTAGTTTATTTGGAGATATAATTGAGACACTACAAATGCAAGAAGTTGGTGCAAATGAACAACCTCTTTATGCAAGGCTCGTGGTGCGCGATGCAAGGGCAATGAAAATAGTTCTTAGTGAGCATGGCAGAACAAAGTTCTCCATCAATGGAAAACATGTTTGGGCGAGGAAGTATGTGTGCAAGAATAATTCTCATTCACCATTGACGGCTACCTCGCCAACTTATTAAGCTTGAATAGATTTAATTTCAATTATGGAAGTGTAAAATTACAGTTAAATTAATTTTACGTTGGGAATTTTTGAGAGATCTTAATTTCACATCTTCCCTCAAAAAAAAAAAAAGATGAAATAAAAATTGTGTTCTACGTCTTTAATACTTTGTGTGTATATACAACTATACAAGAATGTTTTCGATAATCTGCCAGATAAACGAATTATTGTTAATCTGATGACATTTTTGTAAATATATTGAAAAAACAGGGTCATTTATTCAGTACTTTTAGTGAGCTGTCCAATTATTGTTTGCTTTTTGCTTTTTGCTTTTACTGTTTGGTGAGGAAATTACACATGTACCCCTCAAGGCCTCAACTAGTGCATGAAAAGACGCATATACCCCTCCACTGCAACTTGAAAAGACACCATTTGTTCTTGCATCAGTTTACTAAAATTACTAATAGTGTCCGATTTATGGGCCTTTGACTGTATCGTTGGAAAGCTTAGCTACAGAAGTATACTTTCCAAACCAATTGGTGTTGCATCAATTAATTTGTAGTGCTTGATTCATGTCCCAAAGAGTATAAAGGTATCCAATTTGACCATAACCTAATCATCTTTCCTTTGTTATAGATCGAAAATGGGCTCATGATATATCTTGAAGAACTTCTTTGATGAGACATCCAATCATCTAGGGTTCACGAGAACATAATTATCTTTTTTGTCTAAAAAACTAATATACCTTAATTAATTAGTTAGGCTGTCCATTTATTACTAAATGAATTCACGCGTGCGTGCGGATATATCTGTAGTTTTACACTTTAACGATATTATTACTTTTTTTTTTTTTTTTTTTTTTGGGGAAGACTTGGGATTATTTCGAAATGTCAATAGATTGGACAGTTGGTTGGGTTTTTTAGATGTATTTGGAGTGGGCTTTTGGAGGTTTTGCATTGTAATTAAAGGGTCCAACAAAATTATAAGCATTTCTTTGATCCACTTTTGGAGTTTTGGAAACAAAAATAATTGACAACTATTCAAAGAACATTGACACTTGGACGAAAGGATGTGGCATTATGTTATAAGTTGAAATAAAATGGATATGGAAATGAATCAAATGAGATAGATAATGCAAATCAATAAAATTAATGTATATGATATCATGGACTATTTCTTTCTTAATCTATCTAAATAGGTTTCTCTCTATCTCATCCAATATGGTTCAATGTGAACATTGATTGTATTAATAATCAAAACGTTATTAATATTTCCTTATAATATTATTAAATAATTAAAGCATTGCATTATTGCAATAAGATTTAAACCTCAAAATAAAGAGATTAAATTAACCTTTAGAAATCATAAATTAAAACTATTCTTCACTCCTTACTCAAAATTTTCATGGAGCTTCTTAATCATCTCTTTTGATACTATTAGAAATCTTAGTATTTCTTACAAAAAATCAAACATAAATTTAAAAAAAAAAAAAAAATGGAAGCATTTTCCCCTTCACCATTTTTCTTCCAAAACAAAACAGAAAATGATAGTGTTACTGATGCTACTTTAACCCAAGAAGAGTTTTTTGCTTTTCACAACATCGATCGCCAATTTTTCTCTAGGTTAGTCGTTACCATGAGGTGTGAGCCAGCGGAGGCTATGCATGTCGCGGCCTTCTGGATGTGGCTTGAGCGTGTTAAAAAGGCTCAGTATGTAGCCAACATCGTTACATGTCCTGATGAAATATTTAAGGCCATTTTCGACGAAACTATCTTGTGTCTTAAGGTAGCCGAGTCCAATAGTTTGCTTCGCAATGGTGATCTTCCCATGGTGCAATACATCATAGGGGATGATAAGGATGAGATGGCTAACCTTAGGTTTTTTTATGAGAATCGTCTTAGTATAATTAATGGGGTTGGTCATTTTGTTGAAGAGGTTTGTCTTAAGGCATTTCAAGACCTTATTCAAATGGCTTATGAAAATAGGCCTATACCAAGTAATCGTCACAACCAACCTCTCCCTAATCAACCCACAGTTAATATAATTCATGGTAGTCCTAGTGTTGGTGTCAATGGTAGTGGTATAATTGGGGGTTTAACACCAATCTCACAAACCCCCTTACCGCGAATTCATGAAGAAAATCTTGGGGATGGTATGAATGTTTTGGCTAATTATCCTAGTATTGATGTTGGGGATTCTAGAGTGCCTTCGAGAATGGATCATTTCATTGATGAGTCCAATTATAATTCCTTTCATCGATTTCTAGGGGGTGGTTCTAGTCCTTCAAATAATGTTCCTCGATTTCTAGGGGGTGATTCTAGTCCTCCAAATAATGTTCCTCGATTTCTAGGGGGTGGTTCTAGTAATCCTCCAAATAATGTTCCTCGATTTCTTAGGGGTGCTTCTAGTCTTCCAAGTAATGTTCCTCGATTGTTAGGGGGTGGTTCTAGTCCTCCAAATAATGTTCCTCGATTTCTAGGGGGTGGTTCTAGTGCTCCAAATAATGTTCTTCGATTGTTAGGGGGTGGTTCTAGTCCTCTAAATAATGTATCTCGATTTCTAAGGGGTGGTTCTAGTCCTCCAAATAATGTTCCTCGACTCCTAGGGGTTAGTTCTAGCCTTTCAATTCATGCTCCTCTATTCCTTAGAGGTGGTTCTAGTCCTTCAAATAATGTTCCTCGATTTATAGATGATGGATCTAGTTCTTCGGATTATGTCCCTCGATTTCAAGGGAATAAAGCTAATTCTTCAAATTATGTCCCTCAATCTGAAAGGGATAGAGCTAGTTCTTCAAACTATCTTTCTCTATTTCAAGGGGATGGAACTAGCTATTGGGATGGATCTAGTTCTTCAAACTATATCCCTCGATTTCAAGGGGATGGAAATAGTTCTTCAAATTATGTCCCTCGATTTCAAGGGGAGGGAAATAGTCCTTCAAATTATGTCCCTCATTTTCTAAGGGATGGATCAAGTTATCCAACTTATGTCCCATTATATCAAAGGGATGAAGCCAGATCTTCAAATTATGTTCCTAGCCTTCCAATCAATATTGTTGGCAACAACACTGATCATGCTTTTGAGACTCAGCAAGAAGTACTACATAGAGGGCTAATTATTGATCAACTATTTGCTCAATTGCAATTGAGTGATGACAATTCTCAAGTCCAAAGGTTTGAAGAGGAGCCAAATGTTCTTCCAAGTGAAAGGACTATTTTCTTAACTTTTTCCAAAGGTTATCCTATTCTTGAATATGAATTGCGTAAATTTTTAAACAGGTATTATATCATGCGTTCAATTACTTATTATATATCATAGTTCATAATTAACATATATTGTTTAATCTTCTTTTAAAATTGAATGGTGTGATATGTGTTTTGAATAGGTAATCTCTCAATCCTCAAGTATTTGTAGCATTTATTAATTTAGTTGTTGGTTTTTATGTGGTTTTTTTTATTATATTTTAAAACCCTTTCGTTCATATTTTAATATACTACATACAATAGTTCGCGCGTAATTTAAATTCATGCTAGTTCCCGCGCTTTACTGTCAATTATTGCCATCATTTCTTCATAGTTTGTTTCACAAATTGAATTGTAAAAATTTTAAAAAGATATTCTGTTTACCGTTGTGTTTTTATTAGTTGTTGCATTTATTAAGGAGATATGATTTGCATAGAATTTAGAAAAGGTATTATTTGTTGTGCAGTACGCTTTGTTATTTGTTAAACGTACTTAATTAAACATTTAATTGCACAAACGTTTGAGTAAGTAATATTTGCGGCATGCACTTCATTATTACTTGTTGCATTAATATTACGGGGTACGATTTTAACGTATGTTACTTGTCTAATTAATTTTTTTTTCGTACGATAATTTACATTTGTAGGTCTTTTGGAGATATAATTGAGGCATTACACATGCAAGAAGTTGGCGAGGATGAACAACCTCTATATGCAAGGCTTGTGGTGCGCGATGCAAGGGCAATGGAAACTGTTCTTAGTGATGTAGGAAAATCAAAGTTCACAATCAATGGAAAGCATGTTTGGGCGAGGAAGTATGTGCGCAAGAGTCCTCATTCAACACAATACTTGCCAATCAACAAGGCCAATTAGATTCAAGTCAAATTAACTACAATAAAAAAAAAAAAAAAAAAAAAAAAAAAAAAAAGTATGTTCTCAACTCTTTATGCTAGGCCATGTTTTCGTTTCTTTCAAAGATTGTTGCATGTGTTCTTGTTCAACGAAAATTTTTAAGTTATGTATTTGATTTGAAAATTTGTTTCTCTCTATATCATACACACATATAACCAGTTTTAAACCCATCCTATGTCACGTCTATTTTCATAATATCTATAAATTCATTATTGTTTTAAGTGTAGGGGCAGAGTTATTATGTTCAAATTGTACGAGTCAATTAATCTCACCTGATATATTTAGATAGCATTATACACATCATTGTAATTAAGTGCATGACCTTTTTCTTTATCACTACAAACTTTAAGTTAAAGGTTGTTAAAGGCAACAAAGAGTGCAATACTTCATGAAATTGAAGAAGGCGGCATAACATCAAAGAAAATAGTGAGGATTAACAATACTCTTTTTTTCTTTTTTTCTTTTTTTTTTTTTTTTCTTTGAGGGGAGGACTAAGAGTGCTTTATTCGGGTTTTAGTGGATTAAGATTGAGGTTGCACGTCCGAAAAAAAGACTAGTGTGTCTTTTTTTTCTTTTTTTCTTTTGTCTTTTTTTATTGGTAATCCACTCAGCACATTTTCTCTAATTCATTTTATAAGAACTATGAACTTTATTTTATTTAATTAACAATGTGGCATTTGCAAGCAAACTGTCATAAGTGGTTTTCATCTTTTTCTTATTTGGATACAATATTCATACACTTGAAATTAAAGCCCAAACAAATTTATTTATTTTTTCCAAAAAGCCCATAAGGGCATAATTGCTTTCCACCTAAGTAATTAGTCTTATTACCAAGTACTCCTAGGTAGAAAATTATAATAATTTCATCAACTTTGAAAATATAAATCCATTAAATGATGCCTAGGAAGCAATAATGTACCTTTAAGTAAAGGAAGAAATTTATTTGATTATTTCCTGAATATGTTGATTTCTTCCTTTACTAAAAAAAAAAGTAAAGGAATAAATCAACATAATCAGGAAATAATCAAATAAATCAAAATAAAATGGAAACAGATCAAAGAGATAATCAAAACATTTAAGTCATTAGGTGTAATTTTTCTTTAATAAAAAAGAAAAGAAAAAAGAAGTCACTAGGTGTAATCCAATCCAACCACCATCACCACCATGTCCACACCGCATACGCGGAACTTAGCTGGAGGTTTTGGCTACTTAATTTTTTCTAACTTGCTTATTCTTGGTGGTCGAATTTGACCGGAGGTTTTGAATACTTAATTTTTTTTTATCAGTGAATTATTTATTTATTTACTTCAATTTTCATAATTATATAAATCTCCAAAACCTCCAGTTAAATTTCATAATTAGAATATGAGATTACATGAACCAAATCACAATAATGTAGGTTTTTAAACAATTAGAATATGATATTATGAATACAATAATTAATCTTATATTCTACTCAAATTGTTTAGAAACTTACATTATTGTGATTTAATTGGTTCATGTTATCAATTGATCTTTATTTTTACTTATGGTAGAAAATCACCCATCTTTTTTTTTATTTTTATTTTAGTAGGAAATCAACTTAATTTTTTTGGATGAAACCAATCCTATCATGATTATAACACTTAAAAATGATTCATTTAAAATGAAAAAATAATAATTAAAATAATGAACAGTTGCATTGTATCTACTCTGGCATGAATCACAAATTATTTTATCTTCCAAATTTGTAGATATTAATCCAATACATTTCACAACATGGAACCTCTTCATTTTCCTTTCTTTGTTAATTTCTTTCATACTCACACCTTTTCATGTATGTATAAACTCTTTGATACAAAATATATTTATTTTTCATACTAAAATATACAATTAAAAAGAAAAATAGAGCACTAAATTAAAAATTGAAAAATGGCCTCTTCCTCCTCTTCATCACCCCCCTCTGTCCTTGATACAACCATCACCCAAGAAGAGTACTTTGCCTTTCACAACATCGACCGCCATCTCTTTGCTAGGCTAGTCTTCGACATGGGCCGTGAGCCAGTGGAAGCCATGCATGCCACCGCCTTTTGGATGTGGCTAGAGCGGCTTAACATGGCTCAATACATAGCCAACATCGTTAAGTATCATGATAATGTTTTTAAGGCCATTTTCGAGGAGACTTTTATGTGTCTTAAGGTTATAGAGTCGGACACTTTATTGGTTCCCTCCAATGATATTCCTACGATTAAAAGCATTGTAGGGAATAATACTAGGGAAGTGATTGACCTTAACTTTTTTCATGAGAATCGTGTTAGCATTCTTCTTGGTGTTGGTCATTTTGTTGAGCATACTTGTACTAGGGCTTTTCGAGACATTATGCAAATTGCTTTAGCAGCTAGGCCTAAAATCGCGGTTAATCAAAACAATCAAAGTGTCCCTAAGGCCCCCGAACTTGGTGTTCGTGGTAGGCCTAACCCCGGTGTCATTGGTGGTAGTAAAAGTGGTGGTGTTAGTCCAACTCCGACTCCAACCCCTCGCCCCGCTTTGCCTCCCGGAAACTTGGCTCCCTATCCTAATATTATTAGGGTCGGGGAATTGAATGTGCCCTTACAAGGTGATCATCAATATAATGTGGTGAATCATAATTCATTTTTTCATGGGGTTGGTGCTCGTCCTTCAAATTATGGTTTAGAGGCTCAACCACAAGTCCTACAAGAGGATTTTGTGGAACAATTACTTGCGCAATTGCAATTGAGTGAACGATCTCTAGTTCATAATGTTGATGAGAAGCCAAATCTTCTTCCAAGTGAAAGGACAATCTTTTTAACATTTTCCAAAGGATATCCTATCCTTGAAAATGAATTGCGCGAGTTTATTAATAGGTATTTTTCATTCTTCCTTTGTTCGAGTAATTAATTTTTGCGTGTTAATATAGTTTATAATAAACAATTATTGTTTGTATGTTGCTTTTGTTTTGAAATTGGAGTTTGATCCTAGAAAACTTGACAATTATTTTGTGTCCCAATACCCGTTGTATTTGTACTAATTAAATTAGTTGTAATATTAGGACATAAAATTTATGTATGCATCCGATATATAAATGGGATTGAGCAGATTTTTTAATAGGTGCTGTAATATTTTGTTGTGTCATTTGATTTTGTTATATTGTACTGTAGTATTTGTATGTGATTAATAATTTTTTTTATTTTATTTTGAAGACATGTGTCCTTTAATATATCTTGTTTGTCTAATCAATTGCCATTTCTTCTTTGAGTTGATTTTAATCAGATTTGCGTGAAATTTTGATTAGGTGTTATTTACCGTGTACCGCTCATTAATACTTGCACTAAATAAAATATTACTCCGTTTTGTAACTTGATTTGCGCATGTTTTCAAGAGTGTAATTTTGCCTTTTGCCTTGACTATTATATGTTGATTTGAGTATTTGACTAATTAATTTTCATATTTTTCAATGACCATTGACATTTTAAGGTCTTTTGGAGACATAATTGAGACACTAAAAATGCAAGAAGTTGGTGAAAAGGAACAACCTCTTTATGCGAGGCTGGTGGTGCGCGATGCAAAGACAATGGACATAGTTCTTAGTGAGCAGGGCAGATCAAAGTTCTCCATCAACGGAAAGCATGTTTGGGCGAGGAAGTATGTAAGCAAGAATCCTCACTCACCACCGTCCTCACCGACTACTCAGTCTAAGTAGCTTCATTAGCTTTCGATACAAGGATATGCTGAAACCTTAATAATTGCTTATCTTCGATCTGTAGCAATTAGTATCAAAGATTGTCTCTGTACTCTCTTGTTTGATGAACCGCAAATTACATTTTCTGTATGAATATCCTCTTTTGAGTAGATTATTATGTTTTAGAGCTGCACTATGTGGACTTGCAGGGTCTATATGATGCTACAAGTTTGAATTTTGAGCAATATATTACTCAAAAATGCAAAGTATAAATTCTTTGCAAAAGAAGGCAAGGAGCGAAATCTTAGCAGGTGTAAAGCTGCTTAGAGAGATTACATTTGAGATGTAGACATACATATGCAGGAGGGAAGACTGAAGCGGGCAACAATATCAACTCCGAATGACAATCGAACAATGTTTGAAATGCTTTTTTTTTTTTTTTTTTTTTTTTTTTTTTTTGGCTTTTTACATCAAGGGCTACACACAAGATAATTATAAAGTAGATCGCCAAAGGACATGAGAAACATCATCAAATGATAATTAGAGACAAATCGTGATTCTTCCAAATACAAGCACAATTTGTCAGCCAAACACAAACCTTAAATTAACAATATAAAGGGTGAAAAATAAACTAAAATTTAACTGTTTAGAAGAGAGAAAATAAGCTAGAGGTAGCACACTACTTGAACTTGAGTCCAAGAACCATACAAGGCAAGGAAAATATAGGCTTGCCACCCCTTCGACAAAACAGAAACCAGAGATTCCAAGGGTCGCCTGCATAAAGAAGAAGTGGGACGGGTTATTTTTGGAGCTATAAATGTATATGAGCTTCAAAACAATAGTGAGAGAATGGAAATGCAAAGTTATGCTCTACAAGTAAATGTCTTCCTACATTTACAACATTACATGGCTATGCTTTCATGAGCAGGTTAATCATTTAGGTGCGCAAAATCATAATCTTAGTTTCGGAAACAATAATGACTGTGAAATGGGCAGAAACTCGAGAAAAGACCACTTAAGGCAAAGTTAATTTTGCCTTGAAAAAATGTTCTGTGTTACTGACACTATCATACTACCGATGGAAGCTTATTGGTCACTGTTTAGACGAATGCAAGTTTATCAATAAGCTAGATAATTCGGCAAGAAACAACGACGTTAAGAGACCCTTTTCTTTGCCAAAATTATAAATGAAGTCTCAAATAATGAGACTGGTCTTACTGACCTGAGGCTGTCTTTGGACTGCACCCTGCCACAACATAATATACACATTAAACAGAACACCTTAGCATAAGTTAGCATAAGGATTTGATTATCGTAACAAAGGCCATCCAAGCAAATGAAACAGTCATTTTCTCTTTAACCTTGCTATACATAATTACATACACAGTTACACACTCCTTTTTGCATTAAGGGTCTAATGTTCTCCATAATACTTGTCGCTCCATAACACCATTGAAGAATAATTTCTCAATATTATTTCATTGATCACTACAGAATACCAATGTAATGACTATTACGGAGTACATCTTTGATCCATGTCCACTAATGGCAATAACCTTAAAGGCTTGTATTTTGAAGAGAACATACTCCCAAAATCAATCTATTCCAACAACTCCCAAGGATATCATATGGGAGTTGGGACACAAGCAATAAACTCTGTGCAATTGTTGTCCTCTAGAACCCAGAACAATTGTTTAGCCTCTTGCTTCTACATCCCACAAAAACATGTCCAAGTTACAACATATCCAGTTCCATCCTTATTTTTATCATTGATTGAATGCCCACCTGGCTGGATTCACATTCTTAACCTCAAAATTCTAAATCTCTCGGAATAAACAGAGAATTTGTCATCTAACTCATGGAAGTTTAGCCATTCAAAAGTCTTACATGTGAAAAACCACCACAAAGATGATTTAGGCAATACACAAACTTCCCTAAAACTATATTTATAAAAACTTACTATGTAAGATAGGATTCTCAAAGGCTCACTCTCAAAGAAAGGGATCATGATTCAAACTTGAAAGCTGATTGCTGAAAGTGACACCATAGCTTAACAGACTTGTGTGGGAATGTTCCACAACAAGAGAGGGATGAAGCAAACTCAGACATACTTACAGTCTCAACAGCTTAATCTTCTTTTGACCCATTGACCATTTGTTATCTACAATCTAACACCCCCAATTATCTGATTAATGAGAAGAGGGGAAGTAGCAAAGACATGTACTTCATGAAAACCAATAGGCATAATAATATCAGACAACACTTGACCTTCTCTACAGACAACATTAAGATGGCAAGCTTTAATGGCTTGCTTGACATTTGGTTATATACAGCTCTTAGAAAGATTCCATAATAGCCTAATAGGACTAACTAAAGCCACTTGCTCTTTCTTCCCTAGCAATTCAGCCACTCGCTCAATCGCTCTCTCTTCCCAATTGTATCCGAACACCAATTATACTTAAGCAAACAGTATCTAAGGCTCTAAGCTTCGGTGAAAAAGGCTCCATCACCCTGAGTCCCTGAACAATGATCATAACCTAATTCTCAGATATAGTGACATCTCCTTCTTCATGTAATATCTCCTACAGATTTAACACCCCATAATCCGCTCTTACATGCAATAACAATGCATTTTTAACAAACTTTTCAAAGTCAATTCATCATTGAACCCCAACAATACACCAACCCAGAACCTAAAAGATACCTATAAGGCTATAATACATAATACCCACAGTTTTTTATACTTTATTTCAGTTTTCCACCACCATTTCATGGATAACAAGCACAGCCCAACAATCTACATTCAGCAATTATACTCCAACAACGAAATTTCAAAAAATCAAGAACATAATCAATACACCCTATAAGAGGTTCCCATCATCCACAAATCAAAATAGAAACAAATAACAAAATCATACAAAACAAATAAACAGATCAAAAACTACAGAATCAAGCATCACCCAACACCACAAATCACAAAACCCTAAAATTAATATCCAAATACATATGAATAAAAACAAAATTGCAAAACCCAATTGGAATTTTTTTATTTAAATTCAAAAAATCTTACCAATGAGAGAGAAAGAGCTCATTTAGCAACCATCCTAGCGATGAAATCCTCATACTTAATTCGACCATCAGATCCAACCTCAACCTCACGAATCCATTCATCAAACTCAGCAGGCTCAAGTTTTTCACCAATACTAGTAAGAATATGCCTCAGATCCGAAACAGCAACAAACCCAGTTCCCTCCTTATCAAGCACTTTGAATGCATCCCTAAGTTGACGATCAAAAGGTTCAGGTTTGAGGTATTTAGACATTAGATCTAAGAACCTGTTGAAATCAAAAGCTGCTGTTAATTTTTCCTGGGAAATGATTTCTTTGAGCTGGGCTTGTGTTGGATTTCCACCCAATGAACGCATCAGAATTCCGAGCTCAGATGGTGCGATTTTGCCATCGTTGTCTGTGTCGAAAAGGGTGAATGCTTCTTTCATGGAACTTACTTGATCATCGCTCAAATCTTTGCCCATTTTTTTCTGGGTTTGATTGATTTTTTGTGGGGTGGAAAACTGGGATTTTGATGAAGATGGTGGGGGAATGTTTGTGTTTGTGAGATGGAGAAGTGGAGATGTTGAGGAAAAGGAGAGGCTTTTTGCTGTTTTCTCTCTCCTCGAAAATTTGCGTCTTTTGAGGTTTGAATGAATGGGGCACTGTTTTTTTTTAATTTTTTTTGGTAATAAAGTAAACAATCACATATTCAAATTTTCAATTTTTTCAATCCAAAAAAATTATAAATAAAAATACTGTAGCATATACACCTCACATTCGTATGTATTATCGAAGTAATTATAATTTAAAAATTGATTAATTAAAGATTGAAATATATTATTCATGTCAAAAAAAAAAAAATACATTATCAAAAGCAATATCAATTCAAATTTAAACACGTTATGCATATATGTATAAATATTGTGTGATGTTTAACAAAATTTTTAATGGGAACCATTTTGTTTTATTGTAGCTCACTATTATCTCAATATATTAAATTCAACCCACAATTTCAATTATCTCCTCAATTGTAACAAGTTAGCGACAAATTTTTCCTATATAGTGACATTTCAGCACATAATATAGAGTTGGGCATGAGTCAGGCCGACATAAAAGTTATTGACATAAGGCATTAAAATGGCTTGATGTGATATGTGTCTGCCACAAACCCACAATATCACTATATGCACACAAAACGGTAAGTGCGTGGATTTGAAAAATATCTCAAATCCTCCAAAACTCTAACTCTTTTGTTTTTGCTGGAATACTAATAACTTTGGTAATTTGGCTAAGCAACACTAAATTTTTTTTTTTTTAAACACCCTTTTTCTTTTGAGACATTTTTCTAAGAAGTACACTCTCAATACTAATGAAGCAAACGTACATCATATATAAGACATAAAACACCTTATCCAGACACAAACAAACACACACACACACACAAACACCTTTATTTGCAACAATAAGTGGCAATTTGGTTTGCCTTACGACCAAGGCAATGCAACACAATTACACAAGGTTAGATCAAGGAAATGCATCGTTAGAAAAGGATAACAAAGTGGGTGATGGCATGAATGAAATAGTTTTGGTCATCAAGTAGGCTTGCCCAAGGTTTTGAGTTCTTATGAGAATCTAATGAAACACGTTATGTCTGCCTAACTTGTCAGGTTCATAAAATATTATTTGAATGCAAAGGCTATAACACACACAAAAATGGACCAATTTAAGAGATTTTGAAACTAATGTTGAAAACTCAAATGATGCATCTCGGGGTTATTAATGCTATTTGCAATCATATACAACTACTTCCACTAGTCGATTGCAGTGGTCAATCTTGAGTTAATGAAGAAAGATGCATATGTAATTGACTAAATTAATAGTAGTGTAAAGGCAAAGTTGATGATTCGAACCACTCAAGGTATCATGTGGTCCATGGAAAACACCTTGTCTTCTTTTCTGTACAAGTTCAGAAAAATAAAAAATAAAAACCATAAAAAGAGAAGGCTATAAATCATCTTAACTTTCAGTGTACAAATTTGCCGATTAATCTTCTTAGGCACACCTATTTTATTTTTAAATTTCCGCGATCCTGAAACATGTATTTTCGACCCGAAAAAATGTGCTAGGTTAGATCTAACCTCGTGGGTTTTAGAAAAAACATTTTCAATTCGAATCTTAATGGATGTGTTTTTACCCTCGGCCCTGCCCGCCTCACCCTTTGATCGTCTCTAAACAAAATGAGATACTCCATAGTGTAAAAATTCTAAATGACGCATTTGTCCAGTAACGAGGCAGCCCGACACAACTTTAACTTAACCATTTCGGGGGTATTTAGGTCAATTAAAGTCCCTCTTTGTCAATCAAACAAAGCCCTTTTCCTTCTTCCTTCTCCCTCCTCCCAAAGCCAAGACCAACTGTTAAACTCCTAAAACCCTAGTTAAATCACTCTCTCTGAACACAAACTCCTTAATTCAGAGCTCTCAAAAATGGCGTTAGGGCTTCAAATCTTCACCGAAAGAGCCAACGATGAAGCAGGTCAACCAATTCTCGACTCCGACAATGGCGAAGTGCTTATGCACATTCAACCTTCCGTCTCCATTGTCCTCGGAACTCGCTCCCCTGAATCACCTGGCACTCTTTACATTTCCTCCAAGTATTTTCTCTCTCCTCCACCTTTTTTCCCCCTTTTTGTTTTTCTTGTGATTGCAAATGTTTAATTTTTATTTGTGTTTTGTAATTGTAGGAAAGTAATATTGTTGAGCGATGTTGATAGAAGCAAAGGTTATGCTGTGGATTTCGTTTCGATTTCGCTTCATGCTGTTTCTAGAGACCCTCAAGCTTATCCTTCTCCTTGCATTTACACCCAGGTTTTTTTTTTTTTTTTTTTTTTTTTTGCTTTTTATTTTGTTGGGTTGAATTTTATGTTCCTTGTTGTTTTTCTTGCTTTGCTTAATTCCAGAAGTTGGATTTATGTGTTAATTGAGCATATTTAGAATGTTATTGGTTGATAATTGTTGAGTAGTACTGTAGTAGTAGTATTAATTGAATCGAGATGATTAATTAGGATTTTCTGCTGAACAGAGAAACGCCATTTGATAATGGAAAATGGTCTTGAAAGAATAAAAATCTTAGTTTTGGAGGAAATAACCATTCAGGGCTTGCGGATAAAGGATATTATGCACTTTTGGTTGTTGGTATGAGAAAATCGAGTTGGTGATAAGCTGTAAAGGCTTTGTTGTTCTAGTTTAGGTGATGACTTGATTCTCTTGTACCCTATCCTAATGGTTTGGGAAAGGGAATTTGTGATTTTACCAAATAGTCGTGAGCGTTCATTTCCCAAACGTTGTCTTCACTGAAACACTAAACTATCAGATGAATACCAGCTTCCCTTGTGAACTCGTGGTTGGAGAATGAAACCTATGAAGTCCAGGTGTCCAGGGATCAAGCATTGGTAACAATGTCTCTTTCCTTTGCTAAACTATCAGAATAATGTTTTGAAGTATGAGGACTAGTTTAGTTTCCCTGTGATTTTTTGCTTAAAGACATAATTTTCTATTGAGGCAGATGATTATTACTTTGGAATCATGTATCTGAGCTAGCTTTCTGATTTTGAGTTGTGATTGTCAATCTCAACTATAGATTGAAACTGGAGATGATGAAGATGAAGACGAAGACGAAGATGAAGATGAAGAGCAACAGGAAACTGTTGATTGGTCTTCTGGAATATCAAAGGTCAAAGAAATGAGGCTTGTTCCATCAGATCCTACTCAATGTATGTTTCTTTATTTTCTTTTGGGTGATTTCATAAATTCATACTCCTCCCTGATATTCTAATATGATGCTGATACGTTCGGTTTATGTTTGATAGTGGAAACTTTGTTTGAGGTGTTCTGTGAATGTGCCGAATTGAATCCTGAACCCATGCTAGGTAAGCAACTTCTAAATGCAAATTGAAGATAACTTTGCTTTATCAATCTTGATTCTTGTCTTTTGAGCTTGATTCTTATTCTACGTTCAGGTGGAGATGAAGAGGAGCACAATTGGATCTTCAGTGCAGACCAGTTAAATGCTGAGACATTAGGTAACTGTCTATTATCACTAGCAGATTTAGCACCCTTTAGCTAGTGGAGTGCTGTGTTTTTGAAATAAAGTAATAATGGACATACAACATATGTATGGTGAAAGACCTTTTCCACAGCTCTAGTCCACCGCTCCATCTTGTGTTATTTATCATCAACATAGCAATACAAATAGCCTCACGTGAAGAGCTGTCCATAAATTTCTGCATGTTTGAGAACTTTCTAATTGCCCCTTACAGCTAGCTCACTAATTATTTCACAATGCTCTCTCTTGAGCAAGCCACTTTCATTGGTGGCCCCTACATTCTGTGCACACAAAGATAAATAACTCTTAACCTAAAAGCTAAAACCCTAATAAATAGGAGGACAAGAATGACAATTAATCTAATTCTAATAGAACTGGGAGCATAACAGTACTAGAACTCTTAGGATACTCAATTAATTAGAAAACAAAATTTCAATTACACCTAACATCTACCTTCCAAATCACAATTAAGTGATAATACAAGAACAAGACAAGAAAGATATCCCTGTATTATATCACCTAGACTCAAGGCCCTAGAAAAATTGTCAGATACAAATACCTTACTCCTGGACAGGGCCTATATATGATCTGTATGGAAAGATGCTCCTAATTAAGGATAAGTTCCAGCCCTCAAGCCCCTTTCTGTCCGGGCCCCTTTAGGCCACCTGTTTTGGGGGATGCTCTCCTATGTTTCCTGTCTCCAGGTTCCCTTTACCATACATATTGGGCTAATTCGTACTGATATCATGATTTGTGTTCTACTACAGGAGGAGATGCTTCTAACTGGACTTTCTCAGAGAATCTTATTGATTCAATAGGTCATTCAAATGGCGATCATGACTTGGCACAAAATGTACTTCAGGTAGATTATACAAATGTTAATGCTTTCCTGTATAATTTATATATGATCTCAAACTTTATTGCCCTTATGAGCAAAAGAGCTTTATTAAAACATCTTTCCAGCTTTCTTTGTCAATATTAAAATTTCAAGCCCTTGGATAGTCTGAGAAGGTCTCACGTATACTGTCCTAATGTGGACATCATATTTTAAGCTAAATAATGAACTTGATACCATTAGGAAGAGTTTGAGATCAAACAAACTGAGTAACCAATCATATATGTTAAGAATCTGTCAAGTGGAGCTAAGTCCCTACTAGCATTTCCCTTAATCCCTGGTATGCTGCAATTTCAAACAAACAGGGTCTTTTAAAGTTTCTTGGATGTTGTGATCTGGGTTTGTTGTCAATCTTTTCTTGGGTGGAACATTTTTTTGGTTGTAATTCTGGTTATGTCGATAAATACTTTCTGGTCTTAAGGATAGGCATTGGGAGCAATTGAGTGTATTTTAAACTTGTACAGGAGTAGTTGTGTGAAGTTGGTGGGGACTACTTTCTCTATTATTCCATAGCCACATAGGACTATGAAGCTTCCATTGTTTTTTTTTTTCTTCCTCTTTTCAGTTGTAGGTATAAACATGTAGGCTATGTAGTAACCTGTAGCTATATTGAGGAGTGTCGATGTTTAGCTTTTTCACATACGATTAAGATGGGAAGTTTTGGCCCTGCCCTACTCTCTTCACCTTTGAAAAATTAGGTTCCATGTTTATAAAATTGAGATAAAGACTAATGACCTCAGCCGGGGGCATCTAAGTTCAGGAGATTTCAAGTGAAAAAACATTTCCTTAGTTGGCTACAATAATCCTCAAATTGCTGTTACCTTGTTCTGTCTTTTACCGGGCTTTAACACCAAGTCCGGCATGCAGTGACTTGTTTAGCTGTCTCTTGTATTTATAAAAAGGTGTCTTGTTTTGTCCATCTAAGTCAAGGCTGCTTTGACTTGGATATTAATTTGACTTTGTTTTGTGGATTCCATAATTCACTGTTACTTCAACGTGTCAGCTATGAATCTTCCCACCTGGTAAGTCAAGCATATATTAGAAAGATGTCATTTAAAATGTTTCTTTTCTGTTTCAGCTGCAAATCAATGACCAGTGTTTTGAAGATGCAGAAGAAATGGAGCATGAGCATGAACATGATAGAAACAATGGCCGCCAGTAATCTACATCAAATGCAAATGTTTCCATAGATATAAATTTAGATCTGATTTTGAGTTTTCCATACCCAACGTTTGTGATTGTATAGTGCTAAATCTTGTGGTGTAATTGACTGGAAATAGTTAGCAACTTGTGTTTAATCTGGAAGACAGCAAGAACAGGCTAGAGCTTTTTATACATGTCACTGTAAGCGCTCATATCTGTGACATGTGGTTAGAGTTTTTGTGCAAATCCTGGCCATTTATGAGGGATGAAGAACTAGTTTTGTTAGGTCAATATTTTAAGGCCTTACCAAGCTACTACAAGAGTTTCTGAGAAATTATGGAAAGCTTGCATTTTGAGACCTTGAAAATGATCATGCTTTTTTCCTACTAGCCAAACACGATACTTGGGTCCTAATACCGTCCCATATAGGAACTTATTTTAACTAACCTTATCTTGTTTAAATCGATAAAGTTCTTATCTTCTTCCCGCTGAGCCTTTCTGTCCATTGTGTATGTTTATAGTTTGTACTGTATCAGCAATTCAGCATACATGTTCAGCTGTTTGCCTTAACTCCTTAAGTAATACGGAATAACACTAGTATGCATCCTGTAAAATCTAAATAATGCAATTCAGTTTTAAAAACTGGTAATTCTACAGTGTATCTCTAAAACTTGTTCCCCTAGGAGTAAAATTTTACTTTACATTAATCTTAGTTGGTGATTGTGAAGACTCAATTTGCTTAAGTCACTATTTATCCTAACAGTGGGAGGTTTTAGCAGATTTTTAATACTTTCAGAAGAGTACATGGCTACCTTGCAGGCGTTGCAGCCTTGCAGGTAATCACTCATTATAGTAAGATGATCGAAAACAAGTAGATAGGCGGACGAAGTCTTAACAATTCACGATAAATCAAGCAATCTAAATCCATGAACAAATGACCATAATGTGATTATGAAACTAGATGTCCAAGTTGAATCCTGAAATACTTGTATATGAATACATTTCATCTATAAAGAGGGGGAAGGGACATATAGGAGATTTTTGAATAATTTGACCAGGGACAAACTTTTTTACGTACACGCACTCTTCTAATCAAATGGACAATGATGTCAATTACCACCTCTTTTACCAAGTATTTGGTTTATGTAAACGTTGTGTTATGCCAATCTTTCATCAAAGAGCCCTTGCATAGCCATCCCAATTACGGAGTATTAATTTTTATAGTTTCCAAAATTAGTCAAAATAAGAGGGTTGGATTGTTGTGCTTGTGCCTAGCTCCAACCAATTTTGGTAAATGAAATCCATACACAGCCCATAACCTACCACTGTGCCTTTCGTGCTATGTTAGGCTTGTGTCGAGTCTGATTGTGTTTTGTGTAGTACTTGACCATCCCTTATGTTATATTGTTACCTAATGCATGTCTAACTCTATTTTTTAAAAAATCATTATATATTTTCTTTAATTTTACTTACATGAAAGACGAGGAGAAAAAAAAAAAAAAAGACGAGATAAATTTTACGAATTTCAATTACAAATAGCATTTAATTTAGGAATTTTTGACCTTTTTTCGCCCGGAAAATAAAGATTGCCGAGATGTTTACCATGATCCCTAAAACCCTTCGGAAGTCCAATTGAGTGGGTGGAACCATCCAATTTGCCTTAAAACGGTCAATTTACCCGTTCGAAATTTGCCCCGATTTCGTGAACTGAAATCTACCACGGAAATTTGACAACCTATAATGGTCATATATGGTTCCAAACGTCATTATATGACTCTAAAATGTATCCCCTATGGTTTCAAGACTTTTCACCACCGGGCCCGTAACATCACAAATTCCTGAACTGAAGCCTACCACGGACATTTTTAACAACCTATAATGGTCATATTTGGTTCCAAACGTAATTATACGACCCTAAAATGTATCCCCTAGGGTTTAAAGACTTTTCGCCACCAGCCCTAGAACATCAAAAATTCCTTAAAAATCGTGGATAAAAATTTTGGAATTTTTTGACCTTTTTTCGTCAAGAAATAAAAATTCTTCCACATATAGAGAGGTTTGAACTTCTAACCTTATGGAATTACACCACATGTCGTACCATCTTAACTCAATTCTTCCACATAAATGTATTTAAATGTAGAATACAAAATTGCATCTAAACTCAAAAACAAAGAGACACATTTTATTCTTTGTATTCTCTTCAATATTCAACTTTACATTCCAAATTATTAATACTTCAAACACTTTATTAAAAAAAAATTACTCAAAGTATCATCCCGGGGCAACGCTCGGGTGACACACTATTTAGAATTTATACCATGAGCCAATTTATCATGGATTTAACTTGATAATTCAATTATGTATCGTGGTTCCGAATGAATAAATAGTACGTAGTAATTAAAATTCATAAAAATTTTCTCATCTTTCATGTAAGTAGAATTAAAGAAAAAAAATATAATGTAATGTATTGACTTTTTAAGAAAAAAAAAATAGAGTTGGACATAGGTTAGGTTGACACAAGGGTCGACTTGTATCACTACCAAAACCCTAGATTTTCTTTTGCTTTAGGGCCGGCTTTTTTTTTTTTTTTTTTTTTTTATTCTGGTTTTAAGTGAGATGTAATATTGGGGTTTCATTGTGAAAGGGCTTCTACCTTTTCTTTTTTATCATAATTTATATCACTAGCCAATTCTATCATGAGCCATTTAACTTGATAATACAATTGCATATCGTAGTTCCGAATGAATAAATTATCCATGCTTTTTGAAGAATTTTTTATGTTACGGGGCTTGGTAGCGAAAAGTCTTGACACCCGAGGGGATACATCTTAGAGTCATATAATGACGTTTGGAACCATAATGACCATCATAGGTTGTCAAATATGTCCGTGTAGGTTTTAGTTCACGAAATCGGTGCAAGTTTCGAACGGGTAAATTGATCGTTTTAAGACAAATTGGATGGTTTCACCCACCCAAACGGACTCCCGGAGGATATGATGAACCATGGTAAACATCTCGACAAATTTTATTTCTGGGCGAAAAAAGGTAAAAAAAAAAATCCAAAATTGAAGGCTATTATCCACGCTTTTTGAGGAAGTTTTGATGTTACGGGACCTAGTGGCGAAAAGTCTTGAGACCGTAGGGGATACATCTTAGGGTCATATAATGACGTAAGGAATCATATATGTGAAAGGAATGGTGTCCTTTGAACAAGTGTATTATTCTGATAGTGGGTTCAGAAATTATTAGATTGCTAATATATTCAGTAAGGTCAAGTGATCAGAATGCCTGGGTGGAGGCCGCTTCTGATCAGTATTGTTAATGCATAATTAATATTACAATCAGTAATGTTAATGCATAATTAATATTACAGCTTAATCTTGACTGGACCCTTCACCCAAGCAACCAACGAAAAAAATTAATGAGTCGACCGAGTAATTATATGAGTTCAAGGGTTTTTACAATGGTACTGCCTATTCAACTCTTACTCAAGCATCATTCCCAATGACCCAAGTTGGGTATTTATTGGGAATGGTGAGAGTATGAAATTCTCTCCCATCGATGTGGGACAATGAGATTTTCACATTTTATTTTAAAGCTAAAATAAAATAATTAAGCAAACTAGTAATAAATCAACAAGTGTTATGCATAAATCAACAAGTGTCATTCACGTTTTTAGGAACGGTTTTTAATATATACTCCGTAAGTATAGATTCTCACCTTAACCCAAAGATAGTAGAAGCCCTTTCGTTAGGAAAGCCCAATAGACATCCCTCCATTAACCAGAATAAAAAAAAGGCCCAAACTAGAAAACCTAGGGTTTTATTGGTAGTGACATTTATACAAACCCTTTCTTCTTTACTTTGCTCTCCATTTGCCTTTGCCGTCGCACAACCTAGGTCTTCCTCTTTCTCTCTCCTCTCTCAGCCTCACTCAGGTACTCTTCTCTCTCTCTCTTCTATGAGCTAATCATCGTATTTCAATGGAAAATTCATCCTAATTTATGCTAATTATATGTAGGTTAACAGCAAAGGTTGCTGCAAAAATGGCGTACCCAATGAAACCCACGAAGCCTGGTTTGGAGGAAGCCCCTGAGCCTACCCACAAGATCAGAATCACTCTTTCTTCTAAGAATGTTAAGAATCTCGAGAAAGGTATTCTTTTTTTTTTGTTTTTGATTTGGGTTGTATGAATTTGTTCTAATTTTTGTTATCAAGTTTATTGCTTTGTTGATTATTATCAGTGTTTAAGCTGCGGTGATTTAGGGTTTAGCTTATGGTTTTGATTGCTTGTATAATTGAATGAATTTGATGTCATTTATTAATTGGGTAGTAGTTGAATTTTATGGGTTTCATAGTAGTATGTTATTTAGATGAATTTGATGAGATTGTTCATTTGGGTGATAATGTAATGATGAAATTTTGAATATTTATGGGTAGTAAGTAGTTGTCGAAGGAATGTTGGTATTATCTTTGGGAAAACATGTGATTTTGTGTTTTGGTGATTGGAATTATTTTGCCGAAACGATAATATCATGATGAAGATGATCTGAAGTCGGTATTGCCATAACGTTTGAAATGAGCACGAAGAATTAGCAGCAATGCATCTATGGATTAACTCGGTCGACTAGTTTTGTATGTTTACTTCAGATTTGGGTATAATATGTTTATTGTCACGCTTAATTTAGCACTAGTCTTTTGTAGATGGGCTTTCATTGATTAACCTGATATTTGGAAATTGTAATTGAACAAACTTTTTGAGAGGGAACTGAAACAACTTTATGAGTAAGGCATTTGATGTCTACTTGAGACAGGACATCCTTACCCTAGACTTTGCTATAGTGATGTATCTACATTTGTATCGTAATTTGCTAGTGCTCTTATAGCTGTGAATTAGTAGCAGCTGCGTGTTTGAGTCATTGCCGTTCTATGATTGTTGAGTTCACTTTCAGTATTAGAAATTGCTTACATTGAGTTAATTGTATCTAAATTTGATTTTGCATGACTTGATATGTTGAACAGTGTGTGCTGATCTTGTACGTGGTGCCAAGGACAAGCGTCTTAGAGTCAAGGGACCAGTAAGGATGCCCACCAAGGTTCTGAAGATTACAACAAGGAAAGCCCCTTGTGGTGAAGGTATGTATCAAATCTTATAACTAAATCCTATAATTTTTACTTTCAGGACTTCATAGATAATAATTGTCATGGATGATTTGATATTTTTGATGTTTTTGGAATGTGTTGGAAAATTCTTGCTTACATTATTGAATATAAGAGGTCTTTCTCTGCTTACTCTCCCTTGATAACATCATTCTAGTTTCTTGTTTAGATGAAATCTTCTTGTAATCTGTGATTTTTATTCAGTCTGTGAAACGATTAACTTTTGTGATTGTAACACAGATTCTTCTTATAAATACTACGTATGACTTGTCAATTGGGAGGTAGATGTGTTGAAGGATATTTAGTGTGATGCTGTCTATATACCTGTTGAATCCTTATTGGATGTTCTTTTTAGCACATTTTCTGTCTATGATTTCAAATTTGCCTTGGTTTATCTTGCAGGAACCAACACCTGGGACAGATTTGAGCTGCGTGTCCACAAGAGAGTCATCGACCTCTTCAGCTCACCAGATGTGGTCAAGCAGATTACATCTATCACCATTGAACCTGGTGTCGAGGTTGAGGTTACAATTGCAGACTCTTAGATGTTCTGCTTATGCTTTAGGGCTTTTGTTAGTTGTCTTCATATATAGTAGTGCCATCTTACTCGGGATTTTGGAGATAACTGAATTGTTTGTTTGAAGAGATATTTTCATTTAGTTATTAATGTTATCAATCTTATCATGTTTTTGAAGGCATTGAACATGCGTTATTTGGTAATGCTTTATCTATAGAACTCTCCCATTTAAGTATGGCTACATTATCAATATCAAAATTTTGTTGGTTACTCTGAAGTGGCTTGTGTTGTATGATATCTAAAGTAAGCACTTGTTCAGTTGTTTGTGTTCTTCTGAGGAGCTGAGACATCAAATGAGTTGGATTTTCATTTACTTCTTGTAAGACTAAGATGATTATATGATGCTGTAGGAGCGGCCTCTGTTTTGGATGGGATAACTTCATTGTTACATAATTTTTTTTTTAATTTCATTGAAGAACTTTGTTAGGCTTTTGGCAGTACATCGGAGATAAGAATCAACAAATGATACGTGATATAAATGTTAATGTTTTGATTGAAAGATTGAACTGAATTGACTTGAAATCGGTAGTATTAGTCTGACAGTAAAGAACTAAAATGTTTTATTAACAAGGACAGATTCTAGAACCCTAAAGATTGATGATTTAGCAACAGTTCAAGTCCATCCATTTGTAGAGTTATTGCACTGAAGAGAGTTTGCTATTGCGCATATTATGGGATTGAAGTCTATGCCGTCCCCCCCCCCCCCCCAACACACACACACAAACAATAGTAACGAATACTAACTGAAAACCGTGAATTTAAACTAGTATAAAGATTTGTCTCTAATGTTTGTGGCTCGCCTCTCATAAATCCAACATACAAAGATTGAAATGAACTAATACGTTTTATCATTTTTGAATCGCAAAGATGTCTGTTTGTCACCCTTGTTACAAGAGTCAGGTTAAATTTCGTATCATCCTATGCTTAAAATCCTATGTTTTGACACAAATACGACATTAACATACCAATATACCATGAATTATAGATATTCCACTTGTAAAATGGTATGGGATGAGGCATATTCACCTTTATGATTCCTTTTTATGATCAACTATTCGTGGTTGGCTATTTCTCTTGCCTTGATTTTTTTCTTTCCCTTGTAAAAATAAAGATTTTTTCTTAAAACTTTTCCAAAATAAAAACCAAGCCTATCATTTCCTACCCACAACCAACGTCTAAGATTCACCCATTCCCTAATCCAACGGCCATTATTCCTCTTCCTATCAACGGCCATACATATTTCAAAACAAGATTTATTGGACCCCACTTCTTTCTCCTCATCCTTTCATAATACTCTCCTCTCCAACAAACTAACACTCTCATCTTCCACTCTTTTATCCCATCTTCTTTCAAGAGAGAAAGAAGTAAGATTGCCATTTTCATTATC